>NW_009599810.1:0-221 GCF_000690535.1 Cariama cristata | reverse complement strand
CTTCACCGGCAAGTGCTCCAGCCACACCGACAAAGTCGCAGAAGGCAAAGGTAGGGACTGGGAGGAAGATCAGGTTCTAGACCATCTAAGGAACCTGAAGGTGCACAAGTCCATGGGACCTGATGAGATGCATCCATGGGTCCCAAGAGAAGTGGTGGATGAAACGGCTAAGCCACTATCCATCATATTTGAGAAGTCGAGGCAGTCCAGGGAAGCTCCCC
>NW_009599809.1:479-807 GCF_000690535.1 Cariama cristata | reverse complement strand
CTTCAGACCATTGTCTGAAGCAGAAAAGATCTACTGAAAGGAGAAATGGTCCTGCTTTAGACAAACCAGGACATTCCACCCCTTATTCCATACCATTCACGTCACACTTGGGTCACTACCTTTTTTTCTTAACTCCAACTAATTATACATATATGCATATGTACATATATACAGACATTAGTTTATGATTGTGGGTTTCCATCTATCATAGCAGTCTCTCAGGGCATGAGAGATGGTGTGCGATTTAGCGTGGTTTGTGCCTACGGGTTGTGGGTTAAAGGTGTCAATGTTGAGGAAGTTACTGGATGCCACTTGTTGAAGCTAGCTA
>NW_009599809.1:0-219 GCF_000690535.1 Cariama cristata | reverse complement strand
GTGACTTTATCCCCTTCTACAGTATGTAGAAGGTCTGACTGAGCAGGGCCAGCTCGATTGATGGATCCCCTTGTGTTAACTATACAGGTGGCTTGTGCCAAATGTTTATCCCAATTTTTAAAGGTTCCACCACCCATTGCTTTTAGTGTAGTCTTTAACAAGCCATTTTATCACTCAGTTTTCCCTGAGTCTGGTGCATGATAGAGGATATGATATACC
>NW_009599808.1:0-1745 GCF_000690535.1 Cariama cristata | reverse complement strand
CATAATTGTTCAACAAGTCGGACAAGTTAATAGCCACTGTGTATGGGTATGCCTAGAAAAGATCGCTGGCTCTTGCAAAGCAGTCCTGGATTTGTTCCACAGGAAGCAAAACTGGCAATATCACCTACAGCTCAGATGTCCTAGCTCTGGTCTGGGGTGTGGGGAGAGCGTTTAATTTTTTTTTTCATAGAAAAAGAATGTTAAGGAATGCTGCCTTCCCAGGCCTACTCAATTTACTAACGCAAAGGGCTGCGTGAAGGCTTACCTCAAAATTGCATCGGTTTTCCACCCTACCACTTAAATGCACACAGTAACAAGACTTCTCCTTGCTAAGACCCCCACAAAAACAGCGATACACATTAATCTTTTTTAAAAACTGCAACTTCTTAAGCTTACTGCTTCTTTCTTGTCTGATGGTGAACGGAAGATGCACTGTTTCTTTAGATGTACATTTCCCAGCAAAGAGAATGAGTTGTTATTAACTGAGAAGACCATTTCTTCAGTACTGAATGACAGAGGAAAAAATGCGTCTCCTTTCTAGGAAAATTCAAAAGGAAACAAGTTCCTATTTTCACATACATTCCGTAAAGTCAGAATTCTGATGCCACAGGAGCTACATCAGATTCCCTGATAAAGGCATGTTTGGAATGCGGAAGAAAAAGCCAAATTAAATCCTGACCTAAGCCAATACTACTATTTAAACATGGATAGTAGTATGCCTGCTTTCACTCAAGAAGTACACCACTCGCGAGCACTTTCACAGCACTGCAGCCAGACAGCGCAATTTGGTGCCGGTGAGACGAACACTGCTTTATTCTGCCATGCCCGTATGTGGCTGCTAACACCAGTTAAAATCAAAACTGTGCTGAACTCTTTAATCCTTCACAAGGAGGCACTCCCTGTGAGAAAAGGGCCTTTTTGCTATTTGTTTTTAGCATGGCGCAATGGTATACTAGTTAAGGGTGAATCCAAGACAAGAAACAACAGTAACTACACTATCAAGTTTTCACCATTGAGTGCATCTTCTGCTCTGCTCTACAGCTCAAGTTACTGCTACTGTCAAATTTCTACACCCCAGAGTTACACTGCCTGCGGATAAAAGCATGCTGCTCAGTCTTAACAGGATTTGGCTTTCCAGTTGCGGGAGGGAGGACGATAACATTAAACATATGCGTGCACACACAGCCCACCCCGACCAATTTTCCTATTGCAAAGGGAAACCCCACAACATTTTAGAAGTTGAAATATTTAGCCTTAGTTGGATACAACAAAGCATAAGGTTTTCAAGTCCTCTGCTTTGCACTGATGCGTTTCAAGCAGTACTTTTTTGTAAAACATTAGCAGTTGCCAGGAGTTACTTCTCAGCAGAGGCCTTCAATGCACATCAGGAGAATTCAAGCACAGAAGGGACAGTGTCATTAAAGGTGAGGAGAAGAAGATGCCTCAGGCATCTTCAAGAATTCATTTCTGTTCAAGAAACACGTGCTACATGCTTTCTATTTACATTCCCAAAAAGCTGCAAGACGACTCTCACCTGAGTTCTGGTCAATCCACTGCAATGAATCCATGTGCGCATTCAAAATTTTACAGATCTGCTGAAGCTGAGCAGAAAGAGAAGGTGCAAGTCATTTCTTACACTACATAAAAACTAAGAGCAGTAAAAGACAGCCTACCTGTCCCTGCCTTTGGAACATGATGCCATCAAATTTCTCCTGCGTACAGCTCCACTAACTCAGCAGCCATGC
>NW_009599807.1:788-1103 GCF_000690535.1 Cariama cristata | reverse complement strand
ATTGCCCCAAAGTCATCCCTTTTCCATATATTTCTCACTTGTTTCTGGTGTGACGGGAGAAGGAATAAGGGAGTTTCTTTCTTAGCCAAAGGCAGCCAAGGAACAGATCCCAGGTTAGTGCAAATGCACAAAGGAAGCCAGAATTTTTATCTTGTGTACACTAACTGTCCTGGTTTGTCTAAAACAGGACTATTGCTGCTTTCAGTAGATTTTTTTTTTCTCTTCATTTAAGTCTTTTTGTAACTGCCCTGTCTGAAGCTGACTACAGGTTTCAGGCAGCGCCTGCTGTCAGAGTCGATGGCGGGTCATGTCTGT
>NW_009599807.1:0-566 GCF_000690535.1 Cariama cristata | reverse complement strand
GACCGGCGTCCTGGTGGGACCCTGCTCGCTCTCCTGCCTCTGACCCTGACCGTGCACCCTTCAATCTGGTTTCCCACCTGCTGTGTAGCCAAGTTCTGGGCTGTCCGGGTGCCTGCCCTGTCCTGTGAGCACTGCAAGCCACTGCGGTGTGGCACACGGTCCCGTGGTCATCAACAGGAAGAGCAGTATCACAAAATTGGTGGTGTACATTTCTGTTTCTATTATTAGTATTAATATTATTTATACTCTTTTTTTCATTGTTATTGTTTTGTTAAAGTTGTTTTAACTTTCCAACCCTTAAGTCTCTCTCCCTTTTCTCCTCTCCTTCCCCTTCTGGGAAAGGAAGGGGTTAACAGAGAGCATCTGCCATCCACTTTAAGTGCAGGCCCAGCCTGAAAGGGTGACAAGTTGTTACTAAGTTAATGGTAGGATGTTTATACTTATTTCTATGGGAACCAAGGTCACTGTTGGCTCCCTTATGGTCCGGAAGTGAAAAGTCATAAAAGGGTTGTACCTGTGGAAAAGTGAAGGTGGAAGAGGTGACCAAAACTGACCAGCAAAGTATT
>NW_009599806.1:0-59578 GCF_000690535.1 Cariama cristata | reverse complement strand
GCCCTGTTTTAGCCAAACCAGGACACTGTTGAAGACTGGAAATTAAAATAGGGAAAAATATATGTAAGAAAAGCAGCACATAAGAAAACTGTGACATGAATTAATCCTGATTTTTCACATATCTGCCTCTTCTGTTGACTGATTCAGTTGGCAAGGTACAAAGTGGTGGCAATAGTAAATTCTGTGGCTGAGCACTAGATTGAGGCAGACGGGGTTTCCTGGAGTCAAGGAAACCTGAGGAAAAGCAGAGACCTGCCAGGAGCCAGCAGTTCTCGCAAGAGAGGCTGAGGTGACTGGGGCATTGTCAGGAGCAACCGCGGGAGATTTAAACAGCCCCAGGGAGTGCTAGCGACCAGGGCAGGCAAACAGGGCATGGCGTGGCGTGGCAGTTCGAACAGGAGGGTGTGCAGGAAGCGCTCTGCAACCTGCTTGTAGTCCCACAGCCCAGGGAAGTGCTCTAGGTCTCTGCCAAAATGGTTGGCACTTGCCTCAGAGCTAAAACCAGAGTTCCTACAGAGAAAGTCGTAGAATTATAGAATCATAGAATCATTATGGTTGGAAGAGACCTCAAAGATCATCAAGTCCAACCGTATACCCAATGCCACTATGCCCGCTAAACCCATCAAACCATGTTTGAAGTGCCACATCTAAACGTTTTTTGAACACCTCCAGGGATGGTGACTCCATCACCTCCCTGGAGAGCCCGTTCCAATGCTTAACGACTCTAACAATGAAGAAGATCTTCCTAATATCCAACCTGAACCTCACCTGGTGCAACTTGAGACGATTTCCTCTTGTCCTATGGCTAGTTACTGCAGAGAAGAGACCAACTCGCACTTCGCTACAACCTCCTTTCAGGTAGTTGTAGAGGGCAATAAGGTCTCCCCTCAGCCTCCTCTTCTCCAGACAAAAGTCCCTGAGCTGTCTGATGCTTCCACCTAGATGGAACATGTAAGGAAGGAGACCTCAGTACAGCAGAATGAGACCATCTCCTGGAGAGAATGTAAGTACATGCATAAGGTGTGCAGAGGTTTATGACCTGTTGTTTCAGATGGCTGAGTTGCAGGAAACAGTTACAAGGCTGTGCAATATTAGAGGAATCTAGGTGGAGATAGGTGGTTTCAGAACCATGCTCCTGTCGCAGGCACCACAGAGAATGAGGTACCTTGGATCCTGGTGACCCACAAAAGCAGGACTCCACTTCAGTCTCTACCCTCCAGCATTACAACCAAAAACAGATATGAAGCTTTAACTGCTGTAGACACACACGAGAAAGGTTCGCAAAGAGAAACTGTACCAGCAGCACACAGTGGATACCATAAAAAGAAACGACAAGTGCTTGTAGTGGGGGACTCTCTGTTAAGTGGCACTGAGGCACTCATCTCCTGGTCTGACAGGGAGTCACGTGAGGTATGCTGCCTTCTGGGAGCTAGAGTCCGAGACATTGCCAAGAGTGTACCACAACTTGTTAAGAGCACAGACTGTTACTGATGTCTACTCTTTCATCAATGACCTGGAAGGGAGAGAGTGTACCCTCAGCAAGTTCGCTGATGATATGAAACTGGGAGGAGTAGCTGATACACCAGAAGGCTGTACTGCCATTCAACGAGACCTGGACAGGCAAGAGAGTTGGGCAGAGAGGAACCTGATGAAGTTCAACAAAGGGAAGTGTAGGGTCCTGTTGGAAAGCAGCTTGATGGAGAAGGACCTGGAAGTCCTGGTGGACAAGAAGTTGACCATGAGCCAGCAATGTGCCTTTGTGGTCAAGAATGCTGATGGTATCTTGGGGTGCATTAG
Organism: Cariama cristata; assembly: GCF_000690535.1. Lineage (NCBI taxonomy): Eukaryota > Metazoa > Chordata > Aves > Cariamiformes > Cariamidae > Cariama > Cariama cristata. Next base: position 57,781 of record NW_009599806.1, on the reverse strand, counting down.
GAAGAGTGTGACCAGCAGGTTGAGGGAGGTTATCCTCTCCCTCTACTCTGCCCTGGTGTGGCCACATCTGGAGTGCTGTGTCCAGTTCTGGGCTCCCCAGTTCAAAAAGACAAGGAACTACTGGAGACAGTCCAGTGGAATACTAAAAAGATGAGTAGGGGACTGGAGCATGTCTTTAACAAGGAAGGGCTGAAGGAAGGGGGTCTGTTCAGTCCAAAGAAGAGAAGACTGAAAGGGGATCTTATCAATGCTTATAAATACCTTAAGGGTGGGTGTCAAGAGGATGGGGCCAGATCCTTTTCAGTGGTGTTCAGTAACAGGTTAAGGGGCAATGGGCACAAACTGAAACAGAGGAAGTTCCATCTGAATATGAGGAAGAACTTCTGTACTTTGAGGTTGGCAGAGCACTGCAACAGGCTGCCCAAAGAGGTTGTGGAGTCTCCTTCTCTGGAGATATTCAAAACCCACCTGGACATGATCCTGCTTTAGGTGAACCTGCTTTGTCAGGAGGGTTGGACTAGCTGATTTCCAGAGGCCCCTTCCAACCCCGACCATTCTGTGACTCTGTGACTTTATTTATATGAAGTCAGGGTCATTTTTTTAAAGTGTTGATATATGTAAAGCTGTGAGTGGATATATGGAACTAGAACTGCAAAAGAACTTGAGCTCTTAGCACTGGAATCGGTGAAGACATAGGCATTTTGATCTAGCATAGATTCATGCATTAAGTTTTCCTCAGAAATTCTGCTTCCAAACTTGCTTAGTGGTGCTTCAGTATTGACAGAGTTGAGCTTAACTCTGCTCAGCTAAGATGCTACTAAGATTCTAACCCACTCCAAAATCCAATGCAAGTTCTCGAATGAAGCCTTTCTCTGGCTATCTCACTTAAGTTTCTCAAGCCAATATGCTTAGAAAAATATCATGTGTTTTTCAAAAAATGATTCTGCTTCTAGGAAAAAGGGAGCCATTGCCATTAGATTATCTAATGGATGTTTGGAGCGATGTGTCAAATTCTTGGCTGTCCTTCACCTTGCTTTCCTTACATTTGTCAGCAAAACTGAGGCCATAAGCACACTATTGCTCTAATGAATCAAAACTGTCTAGATCAGAAAAAAAGATCATTAAGAAAACGTTCAGGAAAGTATTCAAGTTAACTCAAATTTTGCTGATTTGATGAGAAGTGATCACAGGTTTTGTTTTAGTACCAAGTTCGAGTGGACAGTTACACATTGCAATCAATTGAAAAGAGCAAGCTACTCACCTGGCATTAAGTAATGTCCTACTCATTGTACCATCTGCCATCACTCTCCTTCTGAGACACTGAACATTCCTGTGAGCTACCCAAGGTATGGAGGCGCCAGACTCGACTGTGTACTCTGCAGCAAGGGCTTCACACTTAAACACAGTGCCATCATCGTTCTAGATTCAGATTAAGATAGATATTCAAGTTCCTAACTCTCACCAGCTTCACTGGAAATTACATCCCTACAGATGTAAGTATATAGTGTAGGTACGTGTATAAGTATACAATAGATGATCACTGCACAAACAGCGGTGTCAACATGAGTGAAAGAACGCTTCCACACTCAGATGGATGTGACGTGCTGGCAATGGGAAAGAAAAGGAGGCATTTTCTTAGTCCAGAATTGCCACCAATCTTATGATAAAATTCCTGCGTTAGTTTGTTTTTTACTATATGTAAATCATCTCTTCGGTACAAGTGAAACACAGCGCTTGGGATTCTGAGGACTTAGGTAGATTTTTCAGACGTTACTAAAATGCAAGCTTACCGAAGCAAAGGAATATTTGAGCCAGGCTGTGCACCATGAAGAAGTTGACTATTTCAATTAAAAAAAAAAAAAAAAACCAAAACAAAAACAAAATCAAAAAAGGAGTATTTCTTATATGCAAAAATCATATGAACACATTTACTTTAAAAATGTCCTAAATCTTGCAGGCAGAATAATAATAGTAATAGAAATAGTAATAGTTATAGTAATAATAATGACAGTAATAATAAAGCAATTGAAAGGTCCTCTCTAGGCAAAAGAAACACCAAATATGAATGCTAGATTAGAAAGGTTTTTATTCAGTCAATTTTATGAAAATTAATTTTTCCTCTATTCTCACGTTTATCTAATATATATTTTGATCAAAGCAAAAGATGAAATTAGCATTACCAATAAGACAAATAATTTTTTTCCTGAAGTTTTGGCCATATTAGCTAGAGGATCAAATGGAATGGTGACTGAATTATCTATGATAAGTATGATAGCATATTTCATCATGAAAAAATTAAAATATTTTATATTCTTAGTAATTGGTATTACTTCTCTTACAACTAAAATGTGTTAAATGTAGAAAACTAAAAAACTGAAAAACTTATAGACATTATACAGACTGGGACTGAGTTATAATGGCTGAGTGAAAAGTGACTTTTTGCTATAAAATGCAGAGAACTTAGATACAGTCCACCCTTCTCCCCAAACCTATGCCAAAATATCTGTCTAAACATCTAAATATAGCTTGTAGGTATATGAACATATACAAATGTGTTACATTCAAAATCCTGTTTATGTGTAAAAATGGAGTATATCTTATGTATAAGAGCATACAAGTAAAGCCATGAATTTATTGTTAGCATAATGAAATCTTCAGTCTAATTAAAGAATGATCATTATACAAAGAATAATAAAGCAGGTAGAATGTTTTGGCATCCTTTAGCTACACTTCTCAAGGCCTGTGTTATCCTACCAGGTCTGTATTTCTCTACAGTACATTATGTTAGTTGTAAATATATCATTCTACCTGGAAAATCTGCTTGTTACTGTTGTTTAAAACTACAATTGTATCATACAAAGCTAAGCTGAATTAAAATGAATCAGATATAGACAACTGATCAATTAGAGAAATTATTATTACAGCTAAACCAAGTAAAACAAAGCTACAAGCATTACTACCTGTTACTAGCAATGGCAACACCATATTACAGGGCTACATGGTTCCTCATGCAGTCCAGTAACGTGCTTGTCAAAGTGACCGACACTGGCAATTTCATCAGAAGGTGGAAAAAACCTGAGCTAGGAAAATGTGAGATAATATTGCCTTTCCTGCAAAGGTACTGTCATTTCCTTAAGTAGCATTCATGTTACTTCTAAGACATGGCAACCTTTCATGTTAATATTAGGACCTGTCACATTTTACCATTACCTGCTTTCCTGAAGTCTTATGTGACTGTAACTCTTGATAACATGTAACATTTAAATGTAATTACTCTCTGATCACTCTTACTCAGTCATTCGACTGTGATCAACTCTTGCATTAATTAGTTCCTTGTGCTCTTCTTGTGCGCTCTAAAATTCTGTTTTAAAAGTGCACCAAAATAGCTACAAAGCAAAGCTACATACATGCTATATATCTATATATAAAATGTTATATGCTATACAGCCAGCTCTACTTGGTCTCTGACATGATAGAAATGATAGAAGATAATGCCAATGGAAAATAATTCAGCTGATGCCATTTTATTCTTATGCCCATTTAAAGGCTACAAGGACATTTACATATAAGGAAGAAAAATTACCTTACTTGCTAAAATCTATCCAAAATAGGGAAGTCAAGCTTAATTGCTGAAATCAATAAGAAAAACAATTCAGATTTTAATGTGTCAGATTCCTGGAGAAAAATTTTTTTTAAAATATGACTTTTAGTTCCTTTTTCCCAGAAAACTTAAGCAGTTCTTAATCTTTGATTTCTCTCTTGAGATTTTTCTGGTATTTCTGTTGTTCTTAATATTGAAGAATTAATAATGTATGTATAATTTTGTGATAAGATGTCATTTTGTGAAAACATTGCTTTTATTCTTCTTTAAGTAAAAATTATACAATGTATGTGTGCAAATAAATATACTGATAAAATATGACAAAAATAGAAAGGTATAATATAACGTAGACTTTTGTGCAGCTGGTGAATAAACAATGTAGTTTTACCATCACAGAGATGGGTAGAAAATACTAAACAGTTTATGAGTACAGCTGATTAGCAATATTCAGACTTCACAGTATTGACAATTGTAATTAAAATGTTTAGATACAATTATAGTATTATAAAAATGTATTTACTAGTTATCTGTATTGCCTTCCTTTCCTACAATTTGTATGGAAATAGGATAAGAAATGAAGTTATCTCTTACAGAAAATCATACATTTTTATTTTATATTAAGATGTACCAGCAGGTGAAGGTCATTTAAGACTTAATCAAATGCAGTGATTTTAAAGATTCAGTAAGTTTTGTCAGGCATGCAGTGTATATCCTTCTAGCCTAAAGTGGATTACCTAGGCTTTCCTAATGAAGATACTAAATGTCTGCCTTAGTGCATGTAAATCATGTCCAAATTTTTATCCATTTTTTCTTTTCACTGCTTAAATTTGAACGAATAGTCAAGCAGGAACACAAGGAAGCTACATTTGATTTGGCAAGCACCTCCTGGTCAGGTTTTTCATTCAGCAAAATATCTATACTAAGTTTTGATTTATGACACAAATCTAAGTTCCATAACATGGTGACTTGGGACAGGTGCTATACTATTTCTAATTTGGCTGTATATGTGATTTGAACTGTGTTAAATTAGTATTTTAGTCTATAGCAACTTGAGGTTTTTTTATCACACCTATGAAGCAGTAAGCAAAATGTATACAGAAGTGCAACAGCTATTTAATTGAAATTAACTCAGCTCTCTTCTCAAAAGGGAGTTTAAAACAGAATCCTCTGAACACACAACTGCTCAAAATAATTGCAGTAAAATGAAAAACATTTTGTCACAGTATGAAAAACTGATGGACAGTTGCTTTGTGAGTGTTCTTTTAATCAAGCTATTGAATTTGGCTTTGAGTCATGTTGATTATTTCTGCAAGTTAAAGCAGTTAACTGAGAAGCAAATCTCTTAAACATATGGCAGGTCTGGTTATCATATGAAAGCCAGACATGCCAAAGATTTGGAGAACATATTACTCTAAATAGACGAAAATGTAAAGTAAATACCAGGTTCAAAATCTGTTACCGGAAGGATACACACCTTTCCTGAGGGTATATGCCAAAATTCAGGAATCATGTAAACATTTTTGATTTCACATTTATTAAAAACAACAGTTGGATCTCCATCTTTTTAACAGATAGCTCATTTGTTAAGCTCTGACAGCCACATCTGCTGAAACAAAGGAAGGGAAGGCAGGGCAAGGGGAAATATACTGTTCAAGTTCCCCGTCCTCAAAACCAAAACACCTCTTATCACTACTACCTACAGAAGGACTTTTACCCACTGCCTGGGGAACAGCCAGCTTATTTATTTCTACATATTTATTTTGCAATATCTTATAGGCCAGGATTTGTTCCATTTGCAGTTATCATGGGATTCTCCATCAATGTGTTTAAACTCTAAATCTTACCAATAAAGTATAACTCCTTTAATTATAAGAATTTGAATTGTGGGATAATAGGAATAGCTGAAATCCTAGTAGCTGCAAAGTACTGGAATAGCACAAAAGTCCTGTGTCTTCCAGAACAGGTGTTCAAGCCTACCAGAAAAGATTGGGCATACACGCATTGGATGTTTTGCCTGGAAGATGAAGATGAAATCAGTCCAACAGAATTTCTAGTGATGGAGGTATGTGTACAGGAAATGTGGCTGGACCTAGAACTTCAGAAATGAAATAGCATTTTGAGTTAGTGCTATAGGGAATTATCGAAAAAGTAGAAGTCCAGACTTTAAATATGTAAAAGGTTCCTCCTATACCTTTGAATTTTACTAACGACTAGTACAAATACTGATTGGGAGTAGGTGGGAGAAGTAATCAATACAGGCAGTGGATTTTTATTTGTTTAGATAATTACATAATACCTTTGATATTTCAAATATTTGAGACCTTGGTAAAGAAAGCTTACAGAAGAATGAAATCTTTCTCTTTGTAGTAGGTAAATGTCCAATTTAATCTTTGATCATAATCTTTACACTAGCTGCACCAGTTAAGAAGAATTATCTACATTTCATTTTTGCTTTTGGCTGGTCTTGAGGTTCTTCAAAACCAGAGTTTTCTAGCATGACAGGTGCTGTCGATTTTTTTACAAAGCTTATTTCATATTACTGAAGGCTCAAAAGAGACAGGTAGATCTGTTGCTATAGAATTAGTAATTTTTGTGTGTCAGAGATTATCTGTTATTGTTTGTTATTTAAGGCATGCATTCTACAGAAAGTGTATTTTTTTAATGCTTTAAAAAAAAAATGATGTTGTGAAGACAGCATCATTAAGAATATTTTGGAACAGGGTATAACAAAGAATATATCTTATAAGAAAAACAGCAGGAGGATATGAGGTAAGCAGAATGTAATTATCCATTTTGGAAGATGGCCAGCACACCAAATTTAGAGGATGTGTCATCCAAAATGACAATAACCTGTACTTTTCTTTCATTTATAAGACAAATCTGAGCTTGTATTTCCTGACTTATGAAATTTTTTTTTTTTTGCTCTTTTTGAAAAGAACACAGCATAGCTTTCTGTGGAAATGTTTCACAATCTAAAATCTTGATTGTTTAGAGTTGGGTCTTTTGTTATTTTCAACCTACTAAAATATTTTATTTTGATTTTTTTCATCTTTATTATATCACAGGAATATCTGTATGAAAAGGAAGGTGTTATAACCACAAAGTGTTTAAATGTTTCTTTTTTTAGATCTTCAAAAATATTACCAGAAGTGTTCAGCTTTTGATATATTCCTGTGATTATTTTTCTATAAAAATATGTTACTTTGGAAAACTTCTCCTTAATTCCTATAAGCTGTATTCACACCATTTTAGATTGCCCAACATCACCAGTTAACGTAATTTCAAGTGATTGCAGATATCCACCTGGAATGGTTCTGCACCTAAATTACTGGATCATATTGATTTAAAGGAATTAATATTTTGCATTGTAACACTAATACTTCTTTTACATTGAAGGTTCTTCTTCTAATCCCAAACTAGCTAAATTACATAGTTCCACGTGAAAAGGTGGTTGCAAGATACCTGTTACCTTTTAGCCAAAAAAGTGCACACTGCTGCTGTTCATCTATGCACAAATGTCTTTCCCATGACTCTGACAATTCATTGATGAGCTTAGTTGCTGCTTTTTCTCCAGCAACTTCTAGTTTCTCAATAAACTATTGAAATCCACAACAGCAGTGGAGTGGTGTGAGTCATTAGGAGATTTATTTGTTACACACTCACTTTGTCAGTGGTGGTCTGTACAAACATGAGTCTGTGGCAACCAAGGCATCTCATTTATCTACAGAACCTATTCAATATAGAAAGAAAATGTTGTGATTTCCTGAGTAGGATGTCCACTGAATGCGAACCACACCTTTTGAAGAGATTTCAAAGACAACTAAGGGTACTGAGATAGGCTGATAATTATTTGAATCAATCATATCACCACTTTTGAAAGTATAAATTAGCTTCAGTGTGCAGCTAAACATCAGGACATGAAGGAAGAGCAGACTGAATGTAATTCTTGGTTTGCAAAGTTGCTTCAGCATAATAAAGCCTGGATTTTGGAAACAAACAGATCTAGTGAGCAGAGCTGTGATGTGCTTGTATCCTTTGCCGTGGCTGAGACTGTTATTGGTAACTGTTTTCTCTGCTGATGAGCTTTATCTCTCCATTTCCTTCTCCTAGGTAGTCATCCAACTCCCCTTTGAAGAAGAAAACAAACAAACAAACAAGAAAGAAAGATATCACCTGGATGTACATCTTCCTAGTTGTTATTTTACATACACATCCTGCTGGAAAGCACGAGATCTAATGGACTGTAATGTTGTTCAATTGCCCCTGAGCACGAAGGGACCATAATGTGTATGCTGTCTTTATTTCCTGTCCTTTCTAGGCTTCTTTTGCTTGTAGTCTATTTTGTGAACTGCAGAATATTTTGCAAAAATATGTAGCTTTATGATTCTGGAAAGATCGAAGACAGAAATGGCAATCAATTTTACGTGTCTTTTTGTTCAAAATACAAACCTTCCTTCTTATGCATGGTTTAAGCACTAGTTTGCAACTTCTGTGGTCATAAGTTGAAGTCTTATGAAGTGTTTTTGCTGAAATGTCATGCTGGCTAGATTTCAGCAGCAAATAAATATTACTGTCCTCACTAATTTGAAACAGTGTGAGTTTTAAATATTTAGCTGCAGGATATTTATTAAGATTGCAGTTTTCATCACCCTCCCTTCAGTCTATCAAGACAGGTCAAAACCACAGAAATCATATTTTTCAGAGTTATTTCCGTTGCTACAAATGCCATTTCTTTAATTCCTGGTTTATAATACAGCACGAGAGCAAGGAACCTAAGCTAGAAATAAATGCAGCAATTATACATTAAAATGTTTTAAACTTAAAGTTAACTAACAGGTTTGATTGAAAATGTCTTTGAGTTTTGACTTTGTAAGAATCTGACAGATTCTGATGCACAGCTTTGCTTATTGAATTTTGAGTTACCATTGCATTAGCATGATCGATTTCTTTTAAATTGCTGAACATTCTTTAGAGCATATTTCAGACGGATGTGTGCTTTTGCTGTGTACATGAAGATTTTCTGCATAGAAAATGCAGAGTTTTGTTACTTCGTAAATTTTTACTGACTTTCTATCAACTCCATCTTTCTTTCATTACAAATTCTCTAACATGTTCTAGGGCAGTAAAACATTACTCCATGATGGAAGGTATAAATTAATGAAATTATTAATTTTGTAATAGAATTTTCAATATTCATTGTTAAACAGATTTATCACTACAACCTTATCACTGTCACACACACTTTTTTTCCTATTGAAGAAGTACCTGTAAAGGGCTTATGTGCTATCCATTTATTCAGGCTGTTTATAGATAGCTTGATGTTAGACAACCAAAATACTTTTAGATAAAACTGTAAGTGTTATGGAAGAGAAGGTCAGTGAAAGAGTTCAGAGAACTGCTGCAGCCTTTTATCACAGATGGAAGAACATTAGGCCGATGTTCTGAGACTTTAAAAAGACATCATGCAATTTTAAAGGCTTTTTTAAAAGAACATGAGGTTTACTCTAAAAGAAGAGAAAAAATTTAAATGACAAAATATCTCTAGACATCCATTCATTGCTTCCTGTTGCCATTATCTGGAAGGACCTTGACCAAAGGTAGCTTTGACTGGGTAACTGCAACAAGCATATCAGGGAACTTTTAAATATAGAAGGATCTTCCTTCAATGATATATTGATGAAAGAAGAGGAGTGAGAAGTGTGAATGACTACATGTGAGTTTGCAGTAGCCAGGGCAGGGCCCTTCTATTACTCTCCAAATTTAGCTCTCAAAGAGAAAGAAATCAATTCACAGTCCAAGCTATGAAGTTCTGTAAAGTGAACACAGGTCTGCTTTATTAGGTCATTTATTTTGTCACTAATAATTCCAGTTTATTTTCTACAGTATAACAAATCCAAAACTTTTTGCTGTTATCTCATAAATGCAGTGGTTGAGGTCTCTGACTACTCATTTATTTGTGCATAACATTACCTTAGGTTATTATTTGACATTTCATACCACAGGGTACAAATTGAAAATTGTTAGTTTTGCATGATGCTTTGAGGAAAAAACTAAGTCAACTTTAGTAACATTAAAAATCAAATAGTTTTCAATATAGAGGCAGGTAACAAAGTCTTAATAATTCTTAGCTAGAGCATGATCAAGTGTTATGTAGAGAAATCATTTATCCTCTAGGTCTCTCTTCTGTGGTTCATCTTTAGGATGTAAGAAAACCTTCTGTCAAGTAATAGCTAAATAACACTTGTCCTAGTCATCATGATATGTTGCTTCCTCAGAATCAATTTCAGTAGCTTGGAGGCAGCTTTCCCCAGACACATTTCATTTTAAAAACCCACTGTATGCAAAATAGGATTCAAGGGACATTTGTTTGTAACATTTTCAACAGAGTTTTGAATATGTTTTTCCTTGAAACCATGCACTAGTTTTCAATCTAAAACATGCATGCTGTTTCCCAGGTCGTTATTATATTGCCAGTATTCATCTTTTTTGCATCCAAAAATACAAACTTCTGTAGCACAATATAAACTCATTCTATCTAATTAAAATTAATTATATCAGCAGAATATTTTAAAAGGTACTCAGGCCATATAAGGTTTCAGCTCCAATTATGGGTCATATAGTGAAATTACACATTATGAAAATGGTCATTAACATCTAGAAGTCATGTTTTTTTTCTTGAGATCTTCCTCTGAACTACGATATTTCAAGAAGATTTTAATATTAATCTTTAAATGAGAAATGTGTTTAAAAAAATTTATATCATTCTACTTACTTATGCATATGCATACAGAGATATATATATGTATTTGTTCCATTCCAGTAACAAGAATGTTCATATAAGATACACCCATTGTTAAAACTGAGTATTTAGATGCTTTTCATATCTAGCCTTTACTGTCAGTTTAGATATCGACTGCGACAGGGAACTTTTAAAAAACATTGGATGGGTAATGACAGAAGATCATAGAAGTGTATGTCCATCGATTTGGGATGTATGTCCATGGTTTTGTGGCTCTTAATAGAATGTTTCATACAAAAATACTCTTTTTTTTAATCAAAAGAAGTGATTACTATTTTCTTTAATTAAAATGAAATAATCATCAATATTACCCAAAGTTTAAACTCTTGCCTGAAGTCTATTTAATCAACTAAGAGGCTTGGAAACTTCAGTGGTTTTAGGCTTGACATCTCCAAGGAAAATCTTTTAAACTCTGAATTTCAGAACTTCTACTTATTTGTTGGAATATTAGGGAAGAAATCTTATTAGACACCTTCTGTAAGAGGCCTACTTGGACATGTGAAGACAAGGATAATATTAACAGATCTAAGTAAAAGATTTTCACCAAAACTTACTTTCATTGAAAAGCCATGCTTTGGCTCTACAAAGACAAAGTCCTTGACTGAGAATTATTTGTTTCAAACTTTCCTTAAAAAAGGCTACTATGTGTGAATGGAGACTTTCATGAATGTACCAGCTGGTCTGCAGCATGAGGAAACCTGCATTCAAGTGTTTCTATAGAGACCAATATGAATGAAAATACTGTCCTGTCTCAAGACTTAAAAGTGGAAGTGGGATTCCTCCCACTGACATTTGATGTCTACAGTGTTAGCCATCTACTTCTGACATAGGATTGTGTATTTCCATTTTAGCAAATGGAAGTCAATGAAGGCAGTGGAGTCTAAAGTATATAGCCATCTCCTTTACGAGAAGATTAATTTTTCTTTTGATTCCATTGACTATATTGACCTGATGTCTTCTGATTAAAATGTGAATTTGGATAGCTGCTTGAAGGTAAGCAGTGCTCTGTAAAGACCAGAGGCTCAGTTCAACACAGTCCACTTTGGAATGAGCTAAAGAGTGTTCTGCACATCCCTGGCTGCATTGGCTTGCACCCCAAGGACCACAGTGCAAGCTTGGATACCTGGTTCACATGCAAACACCTAAATTTAAGTATCTTAACTTCAAAATTAATTCCTGTTTATGGATTTGATTGATTGCCACCACATATATGCATAATAGTGACTGAGGTGCCCCAAAGCATCCAAATTCAAAAATCTGAACACAATTGGCAGAAATGACAAAAGATTGAGAGGAGTCCTGTGTTGTTCTGGAACAATAGCTGGAGATCAGCAGTGCATATTTCAAATGTCTATACACATCCATGTGTGGGCATATCATTGAATCCCACATGTCTTAATTTGGAGATGAAACACATCCTTGAACTTAGATGAACTGAATCCCACAGTACATTTCATATTTCCTAGATTAGTAACCTTTAGTAATGAAACTACATGAACTGCCACCTCGCATACTTCTTTTTTTCACTAGTGAATGATAGACATGACATTTGTTTGAATGAAAAATAAAAACAAATTTTGAAATATCAAAAGTTGTCTTGAAATAGATTTTTCTTTCTCTGCTCTATTCTAGCTAGAAGGAGGATTCAGGCACAGCAAACACAGAAAGTGGTTTTATGTGAAGGAGAATGAAAACAAGGTCTTTGAGGCCAGCATTGGGCTGCTGCTATGATTTATTTTAGTGCTGAAAGTTTCTAAACAATGAAACTGCCAACTTTTTTCTTCAAGCATTTATTTAACACTCTCACTATCAGAAAATTTATCCTTGTTATTTACTCTGAGTTGCAGGTGAATAATTTGGATGTGGAAACAGTGGGCAAAAAACATATGAAAATGTTTGTGATTTATTTTCTTTAACAAGCTCTCCACTCAAGTAACTCTTTCAGTCTTTCCTAAAGTGGTATTTCTTCCAGACTTCTGGTGACAGAAATTATTCCTTTGGATTTTTAGACAATGTTGTGTTACAAACAGTGATTTTCTTCACATTTACTCAGAAGTTTGAACTTTGCAATCATACCGTAGTGAATCAGAGTATTTGATTTTCTGCAGCTAAATATAGGGAAATCAATACCAAAACCAAAATCCTATCAAGGACCTTGGGTTTATTTTTCACTGACTCAATGATTTGAAATCTAATTAATTATATCTCTCTTTATCCTTTAACTGTTTCTTAAAGGACAACCTTGGGTGAAGAAGAATGTGGTTTTGTTGGAGGGCTAATTTTTTTTTTTTTAATTTCAGGTTTCAGGTGATATTAATTAGAAGCTTTGATATGTGTTTTTGTTTGATAGTTCTGTTTCAAATTTTGGTTGTTTTAGGAAAGTGTAGAATAGGAATATTCACAAACGTAAAAAGATTTTGCTAATGTTTGCCACTTTGGTGGTGATCACAGGAGGAAGAACTCTGGACTTCGGAGATTTTTTTAAATTTTAGTGAGTTTTTTTGCTTTTATTAGATCTGCCTCATAGGGAAAAAAGAAAAGAAAAAAGAAGAAAAGTGTGAAAAGTACTAACACTAGGCCTGATTTTGATCTAATTTAGAAAAATATTTACCCAAAATAACATGTCTTTAACAATGTGAATGAAAAGAGTATTCTACTCCATGTCAGAGGATACAAAATTCCATCTGTGATATTTGATTACTGTAGTATGAGTTAAACTTAAATTCCTTTGAAATACTAGTGCTGCTGACCTTTGGAGAGTTACGACTGAGGGTAAATATAAAAATAAACTCCTTATTTAAGTTTACCATATATAAATGCAACAGTCTTAAAAACAAGCAGAATAACAAGTTAAGTTTGTATTTGAAGTGAAGGTCTGTACTTGGATTGCAGATAGTTTCAATTAGCTGTTAAAATGCAATGTGCATCTTTATGTGTCTCCATATTTCATATCTGTATATGTTAGACAGCAAAGCAGAGCTTGAAAATGACACTTCACTTGCTGCTTTTCTTTTTTAATGACAGAATTACTTAGCCAGGTTTGTCAGCTGATTTGCAGCGGGGTAATTTGGGACTGTTGTTTTATTCCCTAACCAGCCACTCAGCCGTTTTGATCTCTCTGCAGCTCCGTTCCCTTCAAGGGTCTGCGCTTTGCTTCATTTTCTTTCTTGGTGAGGATTTCTACACGTCTTCACTAGCTATATTCTTGAGATAAGCCGCAGTAGCCATCACTGGCAATAGATCTATCTTTGTTTGCTGTCTAGATAGGCTCTTATTTGCACAATACTTCAGATTTTCATGGTCTCAAGGATGCCTAAATGCTGACTATTTTGCAGGGGATTCTATACTTTTCAACTATTTAGTGTGATGCTTTAAAAACTTGAAAAAAATATGACCATTTCCTCTCTGAAGGATATATATCTTCACCTTCCGAGTTGGAGAAGTCTCTCTGTGCATTATTTAGCAGCACAGAAAGTATGACACAAGCACAGAATACCTTGGTACTATTTAATATAATATCCTGTTGCCAAAGCAACCAGTGCCACATGAGAAAGGGATAAACCCCCCATAGCAAAACTAAATATACCATTTGATGCTGTTAGACAAAATTCTTCTAGATCCCAGGTGGTGATCCTCTTGGTTTTAGAAAGTTTGAAACTGATAACTCCTGCTATTTTAGTTACAGCAATGGCCACTGCTGCATATGAACTCAGAGCTGCCTCAACTTCTCTTGTAAGGAAAACTTTAATTACTGTCTGAAATTAGATTCTGCAGTAATGAATATTGGGACTTAACACTGCTTACATATAACCTTGAAATGGCATGACAAACAGAAATGAGCCATGAGGAAAGCACAGAAGACTGAAGAACTTGAAAAAGTCAACTGCCTTGGCCAAGAACTTGTCAGTTGTACCACTGGTCGTTCCTGATACTGCACTAGCCTGTCCTTAACAATTTCCAAAGTTATAGCCTCCATAGACTGGTGCTTAATAATTTTCACAGTTGAAAAGTTTATCTTAATGGTTAATCTGAATTCTTTCTGCTACAACTAAAGATATTTGTCCCATCCTTTAGGGAGATAGAAAATGTTATTTGTTCCTTCTTTGCAGCAGGCTTGTACTTGTCTGAATGACATTACAAAATAGCCCTCACTCTGTTAATTACCTTTTCTATAAACCAAAATCTTAACCTTTTCCTATATATTACGTTTTCTTGATTTCTGACCAATGTCACTGCTTTCCTACAGAATCTCTTCAAATGTCTGACAACATTCTTGTAAAGTTGTTTATTCTCCATCTGATATTTCTTTAGCTGATTATGCCTATATAGAAGGAAAAACCTTCCACATCTCTTTACTGAATGGTGCTTTTTTTTTTTTTAGTTTGTTTTTCTTTTTTTTTTTTTTAAAAAATGAATTTGTCAGGATCATTTACCTTTGAGTCCTGTCGCCAGTGTGCTTGAATGTATACACGCTGGTCTTCAAACAGTGAATTGTCCCCCAGGAATCTTCTTGGGTGACTTATACTCTATCAGTTATCAAAGTAATGAGGTTGGGCTAGAAGAACATGTTACTGACTTCCCCCATACAGCAAGATTCACAGGCTCGTTAAAAGCTTTTTCAGACTGGTGGAACAATCTCAATGGCAATGGTGGAACATGGCATTAAACATTAGCTCTCTTACAAACCGCACATTTCTCCCTTTTCAGATTTGATGAATGCTGTTGGCAGTTTTTCAATAGAATGCTATCTTTTCTGTACAATCTGAGTATTGTATGGGAACAATTTCATTTTTGTTGAATATCTTTCAAAGTATCTTTTGAATATCTACCAAAAGAAGAAATTGAATTAAATTCAGATTAGCTTCAGAAGTATCAAAACACCTCATTTTCCTAAATAATCCAATATGGTTGGGGATTTTTATGTCTATTTGTTTTGGGTTTTGTTTTTTATGGTATGTTCACCTTTGACTATAAATACTGTTTTAGTTAAATCACTTGTTTTGGAGCAGGATATACCAGTTCTCGACAATCAAATAACAAAACGTGAATTAAAGTATCTGACACAGTCAAATGTATGTTTGTCTTCTAAAAAGTGACTCCCTTCACCTGTGTGGGTGTTGCAGATGCATTTCATTAGTCTTTTCATCTTTTATTGTTCTACCTAAACAGATTGTTCAGCCTGATTCATGTGGGAGATACTGAATTCCCAAAGTAGTCTTAGGTATTTAGGCAAGCCAGAGTGTTACAATTTCAGACTTCAGAACCATGAACTATACAGTCACAAACAATCAACTGTCTGCCAAAATAATATAAAGGTGCTTTTTTGTCTTAAATGCCTCTTCACTATACTGTTCAATAAAGGCAATTTGTGCTGTCCATGGTGACCTTTATGTGGTATTACATGGTTTGTAGAGGAAGTGTGTCTGATCAATAGTTAGTTCTTAGGGATGAAAGCACCTGAACTCTTGGATTCTTCTCCTACTGGAATATAATTATAAGAATTGTAGACATGGTAAGATTGTGCTCTGTGCTGTGGGAACACGGTTTGTTGCAAATTAGTTGGTGAATTGTTTAGAAATCTGTCCTTATTGCTCTGAATATATTGTTAATCAGAACAACTTCTAAATAAACAAATTTTAGCCTATGGTTTTGGTGTTTTTTAATTAATGGTATTCATGATTAATTACCAAAACCATGTCACCACTTTGAGACATTGACTGTGAGAAAAACAAATGAAAGATGCAGGTGGGCATTCACAAATATTTCTTCACTGTCATGTACATTTCTGTCAAGTTTCAAGATTTTATATTGTAGAAATGTTGCTGTTTGTAATAAATCAGTTCATTTTAATCTACTGGTTCTGATGAGGTAAGAACCTAGACTGAATACTGGAACATCAGTAATATAAAGCCAATTTTGAATTCAACTCTTAACCTCATAGAATTTTTTTAAAAGATCTCTCCCCAAAATTACTCAGCAGAACTTTTTCCTATAATGAGTTTACTAATGGTAGATCCTAAAAATCAGACCTGAAGACTGAATTTGAGAAAAGTTGTCTTTCTACAACACCGTACACATAATCCCAGTCTCTATGTAGTTCATGGAAGAGCAAATCCATAATCACTTAAAGGCATGTGATGTACCTTTTAAGTAATGTAAAGGCTTTATTTGGTTTTACTCACTGGAATGATTTAAGAGGTAAAACAGAGATTTCATTTAATACAACAGGAAATATTTCAAAATTAAAACAAAAGTAAAAATATTGTTCTCAGTAGTATTCATACAGCAATCTCTCCAGTTCCGCTATTTGGAAACTTCTGGATTTCTTCACACGTGAGGCTGTGGATCAACTCATCTATGCATTCACTATTGCCCTACTGAATACTTTATGTTTTCACTTTCTGGCATAAGAACAAAATGTTCCAGTTTGTTTCGAATGAGGAATTTTTTTGGAAGGGGAAACACAATCCTCCTGCATACTGCAATTTTCTAAACCTTCCTATTTTCTTCCAATACTGGTGAGACTTGAGCCATGTTTTCAACTAACCATGCATTACAAATCTAGTAATTACATATCATCTAAGCATTCTCTAGCTATGTTCTTATGATGTTCTACAGTAAAAGTAACTCCCTGATCTCATGCAGTCAACAAAATCTAAGAGAAAATGCATAAGAACAGGCAACAAATGGTTGACATTTGATGGATTCAGCTGTGACATTATTATAAATTATATTAATTCAAAATTAAATTAATTTTACTCTATCTTACAAAAGTTTGAGAAAGTTTTGTTTTAATACTGAATAAATTGTTCATTTACATATGACTATAGGAAGAAATCTTTGGGAACATCTATGTGAAGAAATTCTTTTAGAGAAATAAAAAGAAGGCAGATCTTTTCATTTAAAATAAAAAACAACAAAACCAAACATAAACCCAACAAAAAACCCACCACCACCACCACCACCAAAAAGCTCCAACATAAAGAATGAAATAATTAAAGTAAAAAAATAAACTTTGCATGTAATTGTAGTGTAAGCTTTATGGTGGCATTGCTAGGAGGATGGAGAAGGAAAAGGATTTTTTTTAAAAAAAATCAAATAAATATCTGAAAAAGAATTATCAAATAAATACTTGATCATTTCAGGGAGAACAAAGGTTACTACTATCATGGCTAAACAGCAAAGATTTCATCTTGGAAATTTCCAAAATCCTATTTTACTAGAAGTATATGTTTTTCTATCTTGTATTATTCCTTTGGGCAAATTTTCAATGATAATAGAAGACAATGCCTGTGACAAGAAGAAAGGTAAAACATATGTTCATAGTATTTTCAACCTTTTATTTTCTCCCTCATTTAAGTTTTAAAGGAAGAACACATTTCAAAATGCATTTACCTGTATCAGCAAACTGGGTAGCAATGCATTCACTGTCCAAAGCACCTTTTCCACTTGCGGATTCTGTTGGCTAAGCTGATCAGAATCAGCCATAAAAAGTATACCTGCAGATTTTATGTACAGAATTTTTCAAGCATTTAAGCAATTTCAAACAACTTTTTACAATCATTTAAGATAACCTTCATATTTCAGAAGTCCTCATGATGCAAAGCAGAATGTATGATCCTGTTTAATGATATGGTAACAAAACAATTATTTTCATAAGATGGGAACCCCAGGCTCTGAGTCAAAACTACTCAGCCTTCATCTTCCAGGTTTCTCTTCAATTTTTATCCTACGTCATGTTTTCAGCTTGATGTCAAATACCAGATCAATTAATTTCTGTATTTTCTTTGTCCTTTCAAACACAATTCAGATGAGAGCAAAAGTCTGAGGGTAACTAGGAAGTTTAAACTAATATTTACCAAAGAACTTCATAAAATATTCACCTGTGTTTTAAAACCCAAAAGGAAATGAAGGTTGGGTCTCACTGTGGCTGAAGTTGCACGTATATCTTCATTGATTAATATAAACACAAAATATTGAGGTGAAGTCTTGACTCTTCACATTCAACAAGGTAGTTGACCTTTGATTTCTCCACTTTCCCATCTGAAAAAGAAGAAAAGGATGCTGCCTCCTTTTTTGTGTACTACTTTGAAATCTACTGGAGAAAACTATCATTCTAAACCCTGCAGAATATCTTGTGTTATATTACAAAATACACAGTAAAAAACAGAAGGTTGGCTGAGGTGTTTTCATGTTGATACTTAAGATATGTATCTATGCTAAACAATTTCTAGTATCTGAGCACAGCAGCATGCCTTAGGGAACCCTGCTGCTTCACTTCTTAATGTTACTGTTCCTGTTACAGTTAAGATGCCACCAGATATACTCATATTCTCCAGAATCTCTTATCTTTTCTTTTATATACGTCCTAACCTTCAGTTAAGCTGCACATGTAATATATATAGTTACTACAAATGGCTGAAATTTTGAAATACTTCACCTGATGAAATACATTGATAGCTACATTATTTACATCGTCGCTAAGTGACCTTTCACTTCCTTGGCTTTCCAAAACTTTACATTACTGAAGTTTTTAAATGTCGTAGAATCTATAACAAGTTTGTAATGAGAAAGGCCCTTGAGCGGAGAAGAACAGAATCTCAGCCCTCTCAAAACTCAGCAATATTAAATTTCACTGCTGTCTTTTGAGAAAGTGCTTATTTCCAGACTTAAACAATATATATATACAAATGGTAATATACTTGCTTTTCAGTGAATCACAAAACACAGAATTCCTAGTAGGGACAGTTGCTTTGGTTTTAGTAATTGTTAAAATATATGTCTTTGTTTGCTTGCTGTTTCTTCAAGGGGTGTTTGAAATTTTTGACTCAGCTGTGTGCAGGGGGCAATGCCAAGAGTTTCCCAAGGGCTATGAATTTACTGTAGCTGCAGAAAGGACAGAGTTTATTTCTCCTCAACAGACTCTTGGTGACAACTTAAGCATATTAATGGAACATGGTCAAAAAATTATCTCCTTTCTGTCCTTCCTCTCATTCCCATACATAACTGCTTTGTGATGAAAACAGGAGGGAAAGAAGGAGGGAGCAGAGGAACAAGAGGGCAGTCACTGCTGCCTCCCTTCATGCCTCTGAACTCAAAAGCAAACAGCTTTTGAGACATCAGTTTAGGTATAGAGTTGTATTTCCCCATTGTGGTCATATAAGGAAAGTTTCAGGGGCTGTCTCAGTAGATATGAAAGTGTTGCAAACTGTTAATTTGCACAGCTAGCAATATGTCCTTTGTACCAAGTAATGCCAACAGGGAAGGATGCGTTTTTATCACTGTCTTCTTCCTCTTGTGCGGTGGCTTAAGAACAAAACTCCAGTGATGGAAATTCTCACAAAATCTCCTTTACAGATATGTAATTAGAATATTCCCACATGTCTTCACAGTATTACATCTATGTCAGAAATACTGTGTTTAAGGGTCTGATAGCAGAGACCACAACAGTGGATATGGACAGAGCAGATTTTGAAAGCTGAGGGTTGGATGACAGTTTTCTAAGCCAGATGCGATTTATTTTGCATTATTTTAACTGTATATACATATAATTTAAACAACATTATTTCCACTGAGAGGAGATACCTGACAGTGCTAGTGATGGAAATCCCCACAGTTAGGAAGAGATACCACCTACACTGTTGGCTTTCTTTGCTGTGTTTCTGCCAGTGTGACTCAGCAATTTCTGAGCTGGGAAGATATTCTCACACCTACATTAGTCTGCTCACATCCTCATCAATGGAAAAAGAGGGTGAGAAAGTCCATTGAATGCTTGACTGAGCTCAGGAACTGTTTCCACATGTGGCTCAGAATTAATTATTTTGAGAAGTATATTCATCTCTGCCTACGGTCATCATAAATATCAGACTTTCCTGTTACTGCCCATCAGCAGCCACTCATTGAAGGGTGTCTGTATTACAAAGGCTCATGCTGGGCTCCAGATAAAGCTGAAGGCCATTGCAGAGAAACATAGTAAGATATCGGTTTTCCAGTGATATCTTCCATTATAAGCAGAAAGAAAAGCAAATGATAGGATAAAAGAAAAAAAAAAAAAAAAAGTAGCTGTGGAATGGAGGCAAAAAATGGCAACTAAGGAGTGACTCCACAGTTACTTGACTTGTGCTATGATGTTCTGTGAGAAAACTACTAAGATTTCAGCTGCATCATCTAGTTGGAGCTTTGAAAATACAGATTCAAAAGACCATCAAACATTAAGCATCCCTCATAGTAAAAGTAAATAGGTGAACAGAAGTAGTTAGCCCAGTAGACTTAGACTGAATATGAATATCTGAATATTGAATCTGCTTTTCAGCTGGGAAAAAAATCCCAAAACAAAAGAAGATGCACAGAAATATAAATTAAATTAACAGCATCTTCTCCCCTCTATTTAAAAGGAAAGGTAGAATGTTATGGCTAAAAGAGGTTAATTCAGATTGGATTTTAGTCAAATGTCTGAAATAAAATTATACCAGATTTTAGTTTGGATATGAAACTATTTATAGTAGTCTTTAGTATTGCTTGTTTTCATCTTTTTTTAGGGTAAAAAAAAGCTTGATTTTCTATGGTCTGACCTAAATTTTGTAAAGGTTTTGGGGGAAAAAGTACTGGAGTAACCGTTACTTGTATATTTGATTATTCATGCTTATTACTTTTGAAATTAACTTCAGGAAACTGAAAGCTAGGATTACTCTTACGTTATCCTTTTATTTGCAGTATGGAATTTCAAGAGGATCCTTTAATTATTTTCCTGGATTAGAACATCTTTTTTGTCTGGTTGCATTGTTTGTACTTCTGTGTCAACTTTTTTACACTTCTGTGTTGCAATTTTGGCCTTGCCTGGGAAGAAGTTATGTATTATTCTCGATCTTACCTGTACATACTTAACATACAGCAGATAATCTGTGAGAGAAACAAAAAGCCAGTCATGATAAAAGATAAATTTCAACAAGGCCCAGAAAACTTGGTTCTAGCTGTTATTCTTAAGAGGCTTCAATGTGCCTATAACGCCTGAACAAGGTGAGGAGTTTGTCACTGCAGAGGATTTGCATACCCTGTAGTGTGATTCCCTGATCTCTGTAAGTCACTTTATGTTCTCAGGGTGAAATGAAATGTGCCATTACATGGTATTCTAGGCAAAGATATTATAAATCTGTCAATTTTTACATCAACTGTGGAAGCGAAAGTGGTTTCTTCTATTGAGGTAGACATTGCGGAAGAATCACTTACAGATTCCACAGATTCACACTTCTTTAGTTTTTTTGGGTTTTGGAGGATGCTGTCATCACCATGGATGAAACATCAGGAAAGCACAGCTCTACCCACAGGAAGGCGGTGGCATCAAGCAACCTTCAGAATATTAAATAGCAGCCTCAAAGCAGAACTCTGAGGCATTTCTACAAAATTTGTTAAGTCTGATCAGAGCAGAATAAAATGAAATAAACTAGTCCTACAAGTAAATATGATTGCAGTATAGCACTTCACATTTTTTGCCCTCTTTTCTTTGCAATAACAAAGCCTGCATCCCTGGTTAAAAACAATTTCATTGTATCAGCCAGGACACATTCCCCAGCAGAACCAGAAGCATGACTGTGGTTTCCATACAGAGGGAATCTCACATATCTGGACTTTTTAAAAAAAGACGGCATTGTTTCCTGCACGAAAAAATGGATGTGTATTTATTCTGCTTGGTTTGCACTTGCAACCATTGATGCAACCATTCTAAATGAATTCTACCAGTGTGTTACATCATATGGACTTCACATAGCCAATCACATAAACAAAGCTGACAACCAGACCAATTTGATAGGAAAGTCAAGACTTATTTGGGCCTGAAAAATGCTTAGGGCACTTAATATTACAAGTACTGAGATCATACTAACAGAGATCAGGTGATGAATGAGATTTGCTTCAGAAGTTAATAAAAGCACGATAACTCTTCTTGACAAATTACATTCTTTTGCTATTGAAATTACTTTTTCAATTTTTTTTTCCACTTTTTTTTTTCCAGATTAAGATTTACCTTAGATATTCACTTGAGTTTCAATTCTCATATTTCTCTAAAATACTATCATTAAATAAAGTATTTCTATAATAATTTTTCTATGACTGTGATGAAAGATTTATTTTGAAAAACCAATGAAAATTCCAAAATATTTAAACATGTCAACTGAAAACAAGACTTTCTTTTCTCATGAAACTATCTTCAACAGTGACAGACAGTATATTTATTCCTTGCTCAATAGGGCAATGTATAAGCTGTTTAAGATTTTACAAAAGCTTCTGAAAGAATTAAGGTTGAAATTTTTGACCCTTGGAAATAATTGATAAAATTCTACTGTTACATTTGGTCATCCAGTAAGTGGGCTTTGTTTCAAAGTTCCAGCATGCAACAGATAGTAGATGGATAAGTCTCAATGAATAGCTTCCCAATGTGTGGATGTAGAAAAAAGAAATAGTTAGGAGTAATGTGCAATTTTTAAAAATAATATTTTTATGTTTCAATACATTTATGGTATTCTGCAGTGCTGCTATTTTATTTTTGCTCTGGTTTTATTTCTTTTCTGGTTTTTTTTTGTAAATCATGTCCATTTTGACAAGTTACAAAACATCCACTAGATTTTAACTATGGTTGCTAGAGGTCTGATTGGGAATAAACCAGTAGCTGGAGTAGAAAGGTTCTGTGTTCTACTACTAAATGCTCAAGCATGTAACTCAACCATTTTGCATGTATAATTTAGTTCATTTCATAATATTTCTGCTATTGACAGAATTTTCAGTCAAACTAAACATTTAAATCAAAGGCAGGTCGGGATTTGTTTCAGTTGGGTTTTTTTTGGTGAAAGATGGACAGGATGTTTTGATCATCCAGCGTAGCTTCAGCTTTGTTAAGAAAATAAAAACAGAAAGAAAGTGGGAAAGAAAGCATAATTTCTAAAAACAAATCTTACAAACTTGCAAGCATAAACCCACATGTTAATGAACAGTAAAGCCATATTGACTCACACTTCATAATATTTCAAAATATCAATTGCTTTGGCGTGGGAAAACAGGCATAAAAATCCGAGAAAGTTAACTTCAGCAACTTAACTGAATGTCTGTTGGAAGTAATCATGAAAGGGTATTAGGAGCAATGAAGAAGTAGCAAGAAGGACAGTTAAAGGTCCAAATACATAACAATATATTTTGACTTGTTATTATACTAGAGTGGGAAAAGTTATTTAGAAAAACTGAAATATTAGATCCACATAGCTCTCATCCTTCTGATTTCAATAAAGCAGCTACCTAAGTAATTTTTACTTTTTTTTTCTTTATAGAAAGAAAAAGAAAGAAAAATATCTGCTACAAATGTTCTGAAATTAAGACACAGTCTTTCCAAATGGCAGTTGCAGAGCTATGATGTTATTTGAGACACTTTGGTTAATCCAGTAAGATTGTAGTAAGATCAGATGTCTGTAAGATCAGACTGTATACATAACAGCATGGAAGCTCACATGAAATTTTGTCATGCCAAACTATTGGCTGTAGCTCCAAAAGACTCAACGAAAATTCTTAAAGGTCAAATGATTTCACTGATGTTTGTGAACTGGTTTAACCTTCAGAAAAGCTGAAAAGGAGGATTTGTTTGAAAGCAATTAGCTGTGTTTGTTCCTGCCCACTACCAATACAGAGCAAAAGAGCATGAAATTTAGATGTCAACAGCTTCATGTAAAGTATGAAATTGTCTCCAACAATAAAAGAATATAAGCAGTAGATAGTAAAAGATGGATATGAAGATATAAAGTAAAAGTAGGAAAGAGAAATGAGACAGAAGAAAACACAAAGAAACAAGTGTTGAAGAAACAGGAAGTGCATAAATATATTCTGCAAATATAATATATATTAATATCAATATATTTCAGTAATAGAATGTTGAATGAGAATACAAAACACAAATATTGCTTTGTTACAGCATGGATGAATCTGATCTTCACCTACCTTTATGTTCTTTTCTGGACAGAATAGTACATTTTTCCCACTACAGTAAAGTGTTATTCTCTGGCTGTTAAAGTTACCATGAAGAGCTGTTCACTTTTCAGAAGACAAACCTACCAGATTCAGAACATTATCCTGTGTGAAAGGACTTATACACTCCCAATGCACTCTTCTGCCAAGGACTCTGTATTTCCTTCAGAAACAAATCTTTTGCAGGCTTGTCAAAAGATATTTTCCAGGCAACATTGCATTTGACACTGTAACCTACTGAACAATCCATCCAGATTCCAACCATATGCAGAGTAATCAGTGACCTGTACTGGAAGAACAGGATTGAGATTTTTTTTCAGTTCTATATTTTTTTGTCCAAATAAGAATAAGACAATAAATATTGAATTAAAATTGAAAGAGGCTGTGGACATAACTTCCTTTTTTCCTTTTTATTTTTTTCTTCTCAAAAAGACCAAATTTACTTATGGAAATCATTGAAATCTATCTCTATCTTTAGTTGTCTTCAGGTGCAGTACTGAGCAGAAATTAGACCTTTCCAGAACTTTGTAACAGCAATTAAGTGCCAGCATTGGTGAGCTATTTAAAAACATTCCAACATTATGTTTTGTTCTTACACACTTTGGTAGTTTTTTAACCAGTAGGAGGACCACATCCTGGAAAAAAAAAGAGGTTACTTGGATACACTGTATTTCTTACAGGTCCACAAGCTTTGTGTTGCATCCATATAGTTTGGCTTGCGGTCGCCCTAGGAGGTGCAAAGCAAATGGAAGTTGAAATTTCATTTAACAGTGAATTTTCTAAATGTGCCTCTACTGCAGAAGCAGCTGCAGCTAAATAACCTTAGTGACAACCTGCTGTGCAAACACTCTTCAGGAGGCCTTATTCTCATTTACACTAAGACCCTTTTGTCTGGCAGTGGTACTGATTAGAAACCTTCAAGACATAGTAAATGTAATTTTAAAGCCACTTCACACAGCCAGAGCAAATCAAGGGGGCTAAGGATAAGTGAAAATTAAGGTCCAAGTATTCTATGACTCCTCATTTCTTACAGCATCACTGATAAAGTAAGCAATTGCTTCTTAAATAAAAATATATCAAATGTATGTGGTTTACAACGCTCACTGCAACAATGAAAATCTAAAAAAGAAAACAAAAGAAAAGTCTGTGGAAAAGTTACAGCAATTTTCTTTAGATCAACTGACCCAGCTATAAAACTAGTGGAGGCCTTTTGGCACAGGAGTTTCATCACAGCCTTCTCTGATTCAATGATTAGGCATCTAAGCTCAATTTATAACCATTTAGCATCTAACAGAGAATACCTTTCTTCACTTTGGTAAAAAGTAAGTAAACAAATGCATTTAGGAGACCAAATATGGGAGTAGTGCAACATGACTCTCAGTCTCTATGTCTTTCTTTTCATTGTGCTTTCTTGGTCATCCATCTTATGCATCACACATCTTCTTTCACAACATCAGCGAATTTACATTATCTGTGAACAAAGAGTGTACTTTCTTCCCCATTGGAAGCAGGGGAGTGGAGTTATTAATCTCCATTGAAGAACGTTAACCAGTTCTTTTAACTAAGGATGTACACCCGATTAGATGACAATCACAAAGATCGTATCTGTTCTGTTTCAACAGCTATTGAATTATGAGTAAGTACATCTGTTACTTTTTCATGACAAAATAAAATTGTTTGCATTCAAGATTGAAAAAAATAATTACTTCACACATTTCTGACACCAGAGAAGTGTAGAAGTATATGTTTCAAGATTTTAGAGGAAAATTTTCCCAAGAATTCTGAGAGTTTGAGAGAATTGATGGTCTTTGAGTTTATCAAGAAATTAAACAAAACAGAGGAAAACAAAAAGACCAGAACAGTGGAACACAGAATGAACAAGAAGATAAGACTGCATTAGTTTGTGAAAGAAATTATTTTCCTTTGTTTCCTTTCAAAAGGGAGATCACAGGATGAGTAATCAGTCTAAATCCAATGCCAGGTATTTAACTAACTACATGAAAAGCACTAAGACCTTTACAGTACAGGCATTTATTGATATCATAACAGTTTTGTTTAGGTCAATTTTCATGAAACTATATTGTTGTCTTGTATAGTGTTTTCTGAGAGACAAAACTGCAGCAAGAGAAAGTAATCAATTAATATCCTGTCGAATCCAAAGCTATTTATAAGTTATAGATATAACCACAGCTATTTATAAGTTAAAATGAGGAGAAAAAGAAGCTTATTTCCTTTTTGGGGTGAAAGCCAGTATTGACTAAGACAGATCTGAAGATAAAATGCTGAACCAAATATGTTAATATTTTCCGAAAGATTGATCCTGATGCAAATACTAGGGAAGTGATCGTCCCCCTGTACTTGGCACTGATGAGGCCACACCTTGAATACTGTGTTCAGTTCTGGGCCCTGCACTTCAAGAAAGACATTGAGGTGCTGGAACAAGTCTAGAGAAGGGCAATGAAGCTGGTGACGGGTCTGGAGGGTAAGTCTTATGGGGAGGGGCTGAGGGAACTGGAGTTGTTTAGCCTGGAGAAGAGGAGACTGAGGGCAGATCTTACCGCTCTCTACAACTACTTGAAAGGGGGTTGTAGCGAGGTGGTGTTGGCCTCTTCTCTGAGGCAACTAGTGACAGGACAAGAGGGCATAGTCTGAAACTGCATCAGGGGAAGTTCAGGCTAGAAATTAGGAGGCATTTATTCACAGAAAGAGTTAGTCATTGGAATGGGCCGCCCAGGGAGGTGGTGGAGTCACCATGGCTGGAGATGTTTAAGAAAAGACTGGACGTGGCACTTAGTGCCATGGTCTAGTTGACATGGTGGTGTTAGGGCAAAGGTTGGACTCAATGATCCCAGAGGTCTCTTCCAGCCAAATTGATTCTGTGATTCTCTGAAATTCATTATGTTAATACGATGTATTTGAAAATGAAATAGGAAAGCATGCAGAGCCAAATTCACATCACTGATTTCTTTTATATTTTTACAAGAAGTACATTATAGGCAATATCATACAATAATACAATAACAATTTTTATATACAAGAACATGTAATGTATGTACACTACATAAAATACAGAGACATATAATCTAGATTTTATAATAAACAGGTCACGAATAATTTCGCATAAAATAAATCTGTTTATGAGTGTGAGAAAAGCTGTAGATTGTGGAAAAAAATTTACTCAAAATTAAAATTAAGATAATGGGTCACCCTAGGGACAAGTGTTTAAAAAAATAGTTTAAATTGCTATTGGCAGTGATAGCAGTCCAAACTGCCTGTCTTGGAGTACTTCCATCTTGGCTTTCTTGACCATTAATTTACCATGTAAGTGGTTTGCATTATCTCATTGTTAACTATCCCAACTTCACAAGTCTTTACAACCAACATGAGCAGGCACAACGAATTATGAGGAATACATAATCCCCTCTAACATTCTTGCAATGTTTTCAGACTTTTTTATCTTCTGAAATAATTATTCTCCTTTACTTATTGTCAGATCTCTTAAAGTAAGTTTTATGCACATGTCATGTTTTTTGTTCAATAATTGTCACTTCACAGAAGCATAATGAAAAATATTAACTATCTTAAATCCTCATGTAATTTTTCTCTCATTTTGACAGGAAACATTTTCTCCCCTCAATATTTGAACCTAATAGTCATATGTACATCCCAGCAGTTTATCAGTTCGTGGTTAACTCAACTAAAGTTCAAAGGTTTGGAAACATATCTGAACTGGCCTCCGCATTTGTGTGACCTGCAGACTTCAGCTAATAAAATTTGACACAGCCCCAGGCTGAAGGTGTTGTGCAAATTGGAGCAGCTCCAGGCATGGTGACTCTGAAAACCTGCTGGTTTATCATGGTTTCTTCTTGGTTGCAGGAGACAGCCACTTAATATCAGTCTGTGAGAGAAACTGGAAGCTGCTAATCAGGGCTTATGTACACTATATTTTTTGTAAGTAGTTGCTCAGCTAATGCGGATAGACCGAAGAAGAGCTTGTTAAATCTCTAAAATAATTGCACCTAATCTGAGGAAAACAGATAGGTTCATTAACATATGACTCAAAAAGTTCAGACTGCTGACATTACCATGAGACAGACATTCTCGCAGACACTCCCATTCTACTTCTTTGCTTTCTCCTATCTGTTTCCAATAAATATTATTTTTGCCTAAGAAATGTCTCATTTATACTTTGTGATCTCAAATTCTAGAAGAGAAGGGCAACAGATGTCTGTGCCTAGCCAGCATTTAGTGCACAAGTTGTGGTAACTGATGGCTAGGAGAACTGTGAAATTTGACCCTGAATTATTTAGAGACAAAAGACATAAGACCATAAAAGCAATGTTAAGAGAAATAGGGGGGGACAGGGGTGAGGGGAAGTGCAGCAAGTCTTATAAATGTGGCAATTTGAAATACAGATAGTTACTCTTCTTTTTTACCTTGTGCAAAGTAATTCCTGTGATCAGTGAATTTTCAATCCAACAGAGGATTCTGAGATAGTTATGCTGTAACATTGGTGAGAACCATCTATGAAAATATATAATATATAATACCTAAAGCCTTCCTCTTCAGAGCAGGGTTATTAAGTATTTTCTGTTTATCCTTTATAATCAAGCAAGAGATCATAGCTAAAATTCCAATGTTGGAATTATTTGAGATGATGGTGGACATGCAGGACAGAGTTGTTAATATCAGATATTAACTAAAAGTTAGACCAGACACCATAAAGCCTTGTTCAGCCGAATGTTGAGTATCTTCAGGAATGGTGATCCTGCAGCTGCTCTAAGCACCCTGTTCCAATGTTTAACCACTGACAAGGGGAAGAATTTTTTCCTTATGCTCAATTGTGTTTCTTGTGCTGTCACTTGTGACCACTGTATTCTATCATCTTATTATGCACCCAAAACAAGCCTGATTCCATGCTTTCTATAACTCCTCTTTTAAGTAGCTGAAGACTATCACTGTTATAGAAGTATAACTATTATATACACTCTTCAGCCTTTTCTCATCCAAGCCAAAGAAATTTGGTCAAATTTTTCTCTTCTTGGGTGATGTGTTGCAGTTCCCTAACCATCTTGGTGGCTTGTCACTAAACTCTCTCCATTTTGTTGACATTTCTTCTGTACAGAGGGATCAAAACTGGACAAACTATTCAGGTTGCAAGATCAGAAGTGGAGAATAGAGGAGGGTAAGCACAATCCTCAACTTGTGGGCTACCCTCTGGCTAATGCAGCCTGGGGGCTGTGGTTAGACTTATCACTGCAAGGATGCACTGGTGAGACACATTCAACTTATCCATCAAGGATCCTTGGGTCTTTTCTGCAAGACTGCTCCTCACTGTACAGACACGCAGAGTTCTGTCTGCACTTCTCCTTGGTGAACTTCATCCCTATGAATGAAGGGATCCTCTTGGCCTATTCCTCTAGTGCCTAACACTGTTCATGTCACACAGCTCATCCAGTAATGACTGGGACAGCATGCTAATCTGTCCTTATGTGAAAGTGAAGGACTCTGTGTACATTAGAACATTAGTGTTATAGATTTATCTTTTAAAAAAAAAATAAAATCTGCACTTTGAAGTCAGTTGTACAGCAGCATTTTTCATTTAACATTCAAATGTTAACTACATGACTAAAAGGACTTTTTTTTAAAATGACCTCTTCTCATCTAGAGGTCTGTGGAAAAAGAAGCATTACTTGGCTTAATAGATTTCAATCTCCTGCATCGCCTGCTTGAGTGATATTTTGGAGTCTATTAAAAGGGATTTGAGATTGTACAGCAGGAAGACAGAAAAATAGAGCACTAAAGGTTTCCTTTCAGCTCTGTTTTCTAGCTTATACAATGAGAGATCTGTTACTTGTTCTCTCTTTGGCTGTGATGATGTGTTCATATAGTGTGTCCCATCCCTGACATACAAACGACACAGATTGGTATGCATTTTCACTTAAACAGTAAAAGCAAACAAACAAGGGAAATAAAGATGTATACTAAAGTATAATTGGCAGCTTCCTGTTATTACTTCTGCAAGCTACTATTTAATAGCAAAAGTATTTTCTCCTTATTTATTCTCTTTCATCTGATAACATTTGTGAATATTAATTAAGACATCACAAAAAGCCGTAAGTAGTATATCACTGGGAAAAAAAAATACGTTGTAGCAAGTCATTTCATGAACCACAGCGTCAATAAAGCTTGGATTTCAAAGCCAGTGCTCCCTAGATACTCTGTGTGTGTGTATACACTGAAAAGCTTTGATCTTGAATACTGATCTCCAGATTGTCTAGCTCCTAGTCTTTGTTTTGGAACCAAGAAGGTAGTTTCTGCTATGTTAAAATCTGGGGGAGATTTCTGGGACAGGTGCAGAGACTGTTCCCTGTAAATAGTAAGAAAGCACAAAGTGCCAAGTTTGGCTTCCCCCGCCTTACAATACCTTTCAAAACTATTCAAACAGCCCTAGTGCCTTGGAACATCAGGATACAGTCTCAGCATCATTCTGTAAGAACTCTACTGTAGTCAGAGGTAGACTAGCCCTCCAAGTACTTGAGGTAATTTGACCTGAAGACCTCATATGTACATATACACACATATATGTGGATATATGTGTATATATGCATATGTACACATGTAGACAATATGTGTATATATAGCATGGGTATATACAGTAAATATGTGTGTGTTTTTATATATATACATTTATATACATATACATTTTTATATATTCATACTACATTATAATTTTCATAGGAAGATTACAAGAGATATACATTAGACAAAGGCAAACAACCCTCATGGAATGCTTTGTTTCTGTCTGGAAACACTTTTTCACTGTGAGGGTGATCGAGAACTGGCACCAGTTGCCCAGAGAGGTTGTGGAATATCTCCGTCCTCAGAGATATTCACAAGCTGCCTCAACATAGTTCTGGGCAGCCTGCTCTAGATGGGCCTGCTTGGACAGGCATTTGGACAAGATGACCTCCAGAGGTTCCTTCAAACCTCAACCATTCTGTGATTCTGAGAATGAATGGAAATGAAGTTACAAATCTGGTGCTGACAGATAACTGTTTGTTGTCAGCTTGGGGGTAACTTAAGAGATTTTTTCTTAGTGGGGTTAAATTTATAGGATCTCCTCCATGTGTCACGGTAAAACAGGCATCCTATCAAACATCTAGTATCTGTGACAGCTCTGTTTCATTTGTCCAATTGGTTCATGTTGGCTATTGGATTTACAAGTTTCACTGTGAGGAAAGCCACATGGATACACAAATAGTACCATCACATAGTCCTATCACTCTTGAAAAGCAGACTTACTGAAACAAAGGATAACTTACTACCATTCCCATCACAGCATGATGATGGAAGGAGAAATACTTCCCTGCCCTTGAGGTACATTCCTTCTGTTCTCAGAAACAGGGTTTCTCTCTTCCTTCATGGGTTCTTCTTTTATTGTGCTGAAGTTGTCTGAACATTTTACAGTAGACTATCTTTATGCAGTCTACACAGTTTTATATTAGCATAAGGAATTATACACCTAAAAGTTGCTATATTTTTGACAGCAGAATTACACTGATGCAGTCTTCACTGAAGAAAACTAGGCCAGTGCAAAACTGTTTATTATAGGTGTAGGCATAAATCAGGAAACTCATACCCTTACACTTGCTGAACTGTTTCTGTTTCTGGAAAAGATTTGATTTAATTGGAATGGTGAAAGATATATTAGGTTTTAATGAAGAGAAGCTTCCAGTCATTCAAAGAAAACTAACAAAACAAAGCCATCAAAAGTATCAGTGGAAAAGATACTACTTTCACAGACCAGGAAAGATTTGTAAAGAACCTTGGAGAGGTTTTTGGTTTTGGTTTTGTCTTCCTTAGGAATAAAATCTTAGAGTTGGGAAGTAAACCAAAAATTTCAAATTATTTTCTCCAAGGTAAGTTTTATATACAATAACACCAGGGAAAACGAAACCAAACCAAACCAACAAAACAAACAAACAAAACAAAAATCATCCCCAATGCATGGTTCTCAAGTGAGAGGCATAAACAATATTTCTAGCACCTGTCACTTCATATGCAGAAATCTCCATTCAAGAAGGAATAGGGCAAAATAATTTACACAAAGAACAATTGCTTTTCAAGCAGAAATAAATGCTATATGTAAAAATCTTCAGTGATATACCTGTAAGCAAGATTTTAAAAAGCTAAGAAAAAGGACACAGTATTTATTTTCTGCTATAGAAACATTCTTAGAGTTGACAGGCTTGTCTAAAATGGTCTAAAATGATTGATTTAGCCTTGTTGTATATAGAGAAAATAAAATGTATAAATCTAAATTTCATCAATGTTACTTGTCATTTTGTTACCAGTCTGTAATGTTAGCACAAACATTCCTTATGCTGCAAATCCAAAATATTTATCTAATGCATAACATCACAAAGTATCTATTCAGTATTTGACATATGTTATGGGATTTTTTTATACAAACACAATGACATAAAAGATGTCTGTGAAAAATTAGTTTCACAAAATATTTTCAAATTTTCTAGACATCTGAAACTTTGCAGGGTGCAACAGTTTTTGAATATAGTTAAAAACTAGCAGTACATGGTTAATATGGGTCTTGGCTGCTTAACCCAGCATTTCAGCTGACTCTACCCATCTCAGAGTTGGTCGTCTTATCTCTGCTACATTGAGAGTCTCTTTGAAGTCAATATAAACCAAAATTTCTCCAGAAATCAGTTCTTCCCCCTTTTCTTAGGATGTGTTCATCTTTCTGTACCATCCATAAAAGTAACTTATACTGCTTTAACCCTTTAATCTCATTTTTCCAGTGAAAAGAAGTTCATGAAGACCGCTAACACAAAGAAATACTATCTAATTGAAGACTCACAAAACTTGATTCTATGTGCCATATAGCTAAGATACAATTTGGTCAAGTTTACACTAGTTTTCCATCTTCCAATGGAGGCTCTCTTCTGAACCACACCAGTGCCTACTCCACTATCACAGCCTATCTCCACTCTGTTCCTTCTTGTGTCTGATCATATCTGTATTAGATTATAAATCAGAATGATTCCTGTAGATACAGGAATGAAGTATCAAGTAGATACAGATGGAACTCTTACTTTGGTTTTTAGTATTAATGGGTCCTTTGAGTGAAAGTTCAGAATACAATTTCTACCACATTTGGAAAACAAGTTTTACATATGTCATTATATCTGTTAAATGGTAAGTGGTGATGGAAGCCATTTGATCAGCCATTTGAAGCTACGCTGAACGCAGTTCTGCAGTGTCCATTATAAAGAGTAATCCAGTTCTAGAAAGGGAAAAGGATAAAATAATATGGAAAATCTTTTTCCCACCATGAATATATGAAAACTTTGAAAGTTGGCATGAGCAGAGCAGGAACCACGATACCTGCTATTGTAAAGCAAGAAATGCAGTTTCCTGGAAACGGAAGTGAAAACTTGAAGTCAGAACAACCATAATGATTATATGACTAAACTGAGCTAAAATTAAACTCTGGAAGCCTTTGTAATTATTTTTCATTCTATGTTAATGGAAGATTAAACATTGGCTCTGGCATTTGTCCTATAAATTACAAATTTTGCTCCATGAACAAATGCTAGGTTTTTCTTTATTGCACTTGTTCAATATTTATGAGAGGAGAGAATGGCACTAACTCATTGGCAACTTCAGAGAACTTCAGAGTGCTATCACAGAGGGATATGACATCATTGCTCAAGGTGGGTGACGTGGTTTAAATTAAACCTTAGCGTGCAGGAAAGAAACCAAAACTTGAAATTTCCAAATGACAACTTAGATACACAGGGCCAAATACTTCTTACTTTCGTGTAGTGCCTAAGAGAGCCAAGAAAAACCAAGATAAAACAAAGGTACTTTTCATGCTATCTTTAGCACCTTTGTTTAAGCAAGGTTCAGGCTAAGAGACATTCAGAAATACTGTAGGTATCATGTTAAAAGTGTACAATGAATGTAATAGAAGTGGAAATAGACTATTACCACATTCACACAAGGTGATCTAATTTTTTCTAAATACTTATTTGTGCTTTCATTATGTTTTTATAGGCTGGGTTAATTTGTTAAATTTATTAGTTTTATAAAATTCAAAGTATGTTTATGTTGAAGTATAAGGTATACATTAAAAACATCTGAAATATATTTAAAAGTATAGTACAAGGCCAGACATGACAGCTGTGATGGATCACTGCTGATTACCTCTACAGTGGGACCTAGTAGTTCTCAACTAATTGAGAAGTACCCCAATGTGGTTTGCACAAGAAAACAAACAAACAAACAAAACCCCTCAGCAGTCTGATTTCAGATGGTCTTTCAAGTTTGGCAGGGAGGAAGAGGGATGTAGAAGCCAGAACACAATGTAATGTTTCAGGATCTCTTTTAGTGTTACTATTTCCCTAAATTAATAGCATTCCATATGAAAATGAACTCTTTGTTCAAATACAACAGCATGCAGCTGACTGAAAATGTAAACATTTTGAGTAATAGCTGTTTGAGGTTTGACTGTACTGTGTAACCAACTGCTGATTCCTCCTCACTCACTTCTTTCTGCATACATTATGGTGAGCTACTGTGTTGTTTTCTGATGTAGAGTTGCTGGCAAAGTGGTGACATATTTTTGCACTTTGAAGTTTTAAATGTTCCCACTGACTTAAAGACATTTTTAAGTACACTCCATTGTTACAATGTGTATTTTAAACATACTTGAATGTATTGTCCTTTATACAATATTATTTTAATCTTTTGGGTACACTAAATGAGTCACATTTTCATAATAGATCAATTAAGTGTGCAGCCAGTGTTTAAATAAGAAACAGTTGTGCATTTTTCAAACCCGTTATTTTTATAACTTACATATATGTATTCACTCAAGATGAAGTTTATCAGCATGAAATATGAATATTATATTAATGCATAAATGGGAGGAAGAATATTCAAACCCTTTGCCTTTCAAATGGTAGCAAAAAACCATTGATGTCATAGTATAAAACGGCATTGCAGAATGCTTTTTTATCAAAACCCCACTTTCTGTATACTCGTTACATTTCTTCTTACATATGTTTTAACTCTAATTCTAGATATACTTTTTTTTACTTGCCTCTTTGTTGCTTATTTTAATTAGCTACTACATTACTTATGATCCAATATCATCAGTTCAAAACCAGTAATTACATCATCCATAAAATAATGTGATATGTTTTCAAAATAACAAAATTAATTTATGTAACATGAATGTAACTGTATATAAGCATGTAGGATTAAACATAAGAAACCATCAGCTAGCTTTTCCCCTTGGGTTTTGCTCCTCTTCTTTTTCCTGCACCACAATGTTTCTTAACAAATGGGCTTATTTTCCTTATGGAAAGTGGTATCTCTGAAAAATAACTTATGCTTCTACTTGGAGAGAGACTTAATTTACTTTCTAGGTAGATCATAACTAGGCATAAACAAAACCAATGCAAACACAATTTTTATGAAAACAAATTATAATAAGTAAATTGAATATATTCAAGATATAATCAATCTACTTGGTGACATTTTCAAAATTATTGTTTTCTCAGCATAACATTTCATTGCTTTTTAAAGCAATGGAAAGGCCTTATTACTGATTGCAATTTGTCTCCAGCTGGACAATTACTCTCATTTTCAGAGTATGTTTATATCTAGACAACTTACATTTCCACAGGCATTATGAGAAGCAAGGTATCAGTGACTGTCTAAATATTTGTCTTTTAAAAAATTTCCTAACAAGAATGTATTAATATTATTATAACAAATGGAGGATAACTGCTGGTAATGAGCAAGATCTTAAGGTGGGTAAATCAACAGAGTTCTGCTGCAAAGAATGGAACCATGACAACTTACATTAACTATGCTCACAAAGTCAGAAATAATGTACGAAATTGCATATCTTAAATACAGTCAAACTTTCAGTAATTCAGTCTAAATTGATTTACATATGCTAGTGATAATAAGAGCTACAGTGTCATCTTTTAGAGTAATGTTCTTTCCATGTAAGCTTGTTTAGCCTTTGCCTCCACTACTAATAACCCATCATTTAATAAATCAATGTCTCTCTGAACCTTATTAATGTATGCGAACAATTATTTATTTCCATGGGACTGTGCTCTGAGGGTAACCTATTTTTGAATGTTTTCTTTGTTGTTGAAAATGTTACAGAAATATATTACAGCGATTGCTTTCTAGCCTCCCAATTAAAGACTTTTTTTTTTCCCTGGCACTGAATTAACAGTTTTGATAAGACACAAAACACAGTTCACACTAACCTTTTTTTTCACTGTCAGTTGCCAAATAATAGAAGATATTTTCTGCCTGAAAATGAAAGCACTGATGATCCAATTGCCTCCCTCTGACAGTTTGCATTTGTTTTCAGGACTTTATGTACAGGTCATGAGTCCATTACCTGAAGCCTTGACAGATTTGAAAGCAGAAAGAATGTAGTTTAATGAAGACACAAAAACTTGAACAGGACTGTTGGTCACTCATTTTAGAGTTTTGGGTGAAGCCGATTATGACTGAGAAGTGGAAGCCACACCATGCTAATGATACTGTGGTCAAAGATACAATTACAGGAAAAATAATCACTGTAAAATACTTACATGAAAACAAACTCAAAAAAAATCAGGCCTGGTTTAATGAGCAGCTAGATAAGACAAGTAAAATAGAAAACAGTATTTAAAGAAATGGACTTTTTCATTTTTTAACCTTTTCCCAAAACTGATGAAAAGAGGACATGTGATTAATTGAAAGATGGCAAAATCCAAAAGGAACATAGTTTTTCTCTGTGTAATGTATAAATGGTAGACTTCATTATGTCATCGTGCAGTCCGAGCTTCTAATTTAGAAAAATTTAAATAATGTTTTTCTCTTTTCTACATAAAATAGTAACCTGAATTAATGAGAAGAGATAAAGATCAAGTTTTAAATGTGTGTGAGAGGGAGAGAAAGAGGAGGAAGAAGATGAGAGGAGATTTACATCAGCTTTATTCCAGTGACAAAATTTTTTCGACAGGATGACTCAAATTGTGTATGCTGGGCTGTGTCTCCAGCCGTCGTGAGATATCACTGAAGTTCATCTCAGGATTTCTACTCAACACAGTCTTGCTGATAGTGTGAAAAAAGCATAAACCAGTTCTTCCTATTTGATTTTTCTTTTAATGCAAGGAGAAAGAATTTGCCAGTGAAAATAAGAAGCTATACATTAAAGTTTATTTTTGAAATATTTTATAAATCACCAAAGGAAGTTAGTGCTATAGTACTCAGTAATGGCAATATTCACTATGAGAGGTGCAGATGACACACGCAAAGAAGTTGAGACAAATCTTCCTGAATTTCGAGTGACATCATGTGTTAAGTAATGTGATTTTTTTTGTTGTTGTTGAGAATATATATGTGCCTGTCATTTACATCAAGAGTTTCCACTCTTTGTTTGCACATTGCTTCTTACTCATGTTTCTTAATTGATCAGAAATAATAGTAGGAGTTAGTCTGTCATTTTCTGCCAGATGTGATCCAGCTTCAGTGAAAGGTGAGTAAAATTTCAAGGGTGAAGTGTATTTTAAAAATACCACTCTCATGCCTTAATATGTAAAGTAATAACTAACAGACAAGTTCAGGGAGGAGCTTCTGACAGATACACTGGTTCATGATTCTCATCTTAGGAAGCAGTTCCCCAACTGGGTAATACAGGTAGGGCACATACCAAGTTAGTAACCTTTACAGAGTACCAGTCCCTCCTAGTAAAGGAAAAGAAGGCAGTATCAGTCTTGGACTCCTGAAGAGCAGGTATTTTTTTGTGCACTTCAAATGCTACAAGACATTTGAGAATCATTTAATAAGAGAAGATCTTTCACCTTTCTCTGACATATGTAATAATGTCCATGGCTGCAGACAGGATTTTGAACTAGGTAGGTAGTTATTCATGAAGGAAGGAATTTCTGAACTCCCTAGAGCAGACTGCAAGAATTTTCTAACACAAATCGACTGTGAAAAACAAGAGGTAGGAAGTAACACATAGGAAATATGTGTTGTGTCACTGACACCACAAGTGCTGCTTGACTAGTTATTCTTTTCTACTTGACATGGCAGAGGCTGGAACAATTGTCCACACTAAAATGAAATTGAGACAATAGAATGAATATTTCTGCATAATAAACATAATATCTTACATTTTCTATACCCAAACTACTAATGCTATTGCCCAATACCTCTTCATTCGATGTCCCCATTTCCTCAGCAGTACATTTTTTACTGGCTACCATGTTCCACATTCCACAGTGGGGAAGATGTGCCCATATTTTAAATGAAATACACATCTGATATGGAAGGGCTGCTATCTACATATCAAGAACATGTTCCCTACAAAGCTTGTATTACTCCTACAACTCTTGTACACATATGTCTGACCAGTCACAATTACCTATAAAGGGCAAAACTAATGTAAGTTTAGTAGACCAGCCCAAGATTAATGTCAATGTTCTCTAGTTGCAACTTCATTTCTGGAGGTAGAGCTGTCTTCTTCCAGGATCACATTTCTGCAGATGAGCACAAACACTTGATTTTCTTTTGTGTGTCTGATCTCAGAAATAAATTCCTGTGAGCCACCTTGGAATTTTATTCTTGGCACTTCTGTTCCAAGCACTACCTAATTCTCACCTGAATACTATTTGCAGGAGTAAGTAACATACTCGCCCAGTGTTGACCTTCAATGAAAGAATGAATATAATCTTTCCCTACTCAATCTGTCCAAACAACCTTTCCTTAGTTAACATTCACTATAAATTAAGTTACAAATTGGATGTAAGCCCAAATGCCACCTTTTAGCAGTTTCTAAAAGACATCCAGTATTCAGGCTAATTTTTACTTATATGTTGCAAATTTGCTTATGCAGGTCAGACTCTCTTTGCCAAAGTTAATTCTATTAAATGAAGCTACATCTATTTACAGGTATGCCCTAGCCCAGAGAAACTGTGAAGAGTTAGTTTTCCAGCTTTCTATTATTATACAGGTTTTATTTTGTTGAAAAGTGGCAGGGTTTATTTCCGGGCATTATTAAGAACAATAGTACTAAGATAAGGCTAACAACAGTTGCCTTATTTTATCCTACTACTTACTGGGCAAGCCATCAGGGACATAAGCACCTTGACATATGCATGAAACGTTTTAATCTTCTTCCAGACCTTTCAGCAATGGATCAAGGACAGTATACGGTCTCTATTAGGCTGCATGGCATTAATGTCTAAAGGAGGTTCTTTTATTACACTCAGTAAAGGACATACATGCAGTAAATCAGAAAGCTAACTTTTTACACCACAGTCTGCAATGCGTTGGAATCCTGAATGTTGGCAAGAGATATTTTTGTCTCCTTCTGATTATATATTCTGAAGGTTTATAGTACATTTATATATACTTCTCTTAAATTGTATCTTTCACGCTTTGTTCAGTTTTAGCTATCCTAACCAGTTAGAGAAAAATCAGAAGGAATGAGGAGTAGAGCAACAGGAATGAGTAAGAGGCATACAACAAAAAAAAAAAAAGAACTAAAAAAGAACTAAAGTCGGGCTTATGTAATCTAAACAAATAACTATAGGTATATGATCACCTAGGATAAATAACAACCATGGGTATATGATTAACTTGTGTAAACATTTGGAGGGTACAAACACAAAAGGCAAAGAACAATTGCCTATCCTGTTAAGCCTCATTATGATGAAAAATATTCAATTTTATCTGAAAAAGTTACCAAAGTTATTAAAATTTATATTTTTAATACCGTAAGGTTTCTATTTAATCAAAAATATACTGAATTTAGTGCATTCATTCATAAAGCCTGATGATCATGCATGGACTTTAATAAGACAGGATATCAACACTTATTCTGATAAAACAGAGTCTACCATGCTAAATGGCATATTCTTTTTAGACATTCCTTGTCACCTCTAATTCATCTTTATATAAAGAAAAAGAATGTTCCAAAGAAAAACTCTTTAGCAAAAGGATGTAAAAAAAATGATAGTGCTGTGTGAAATCTGTTTGATTCATAATTCAAAGATTAATTTTGCAAACATATGGGTAAAGAACTTTCATGTTTTGAAATGAAAATGCAGGTTCTGCAGCATTAAGGTTTTGTGCAGCATGGAACATAAACATGTACTTGGTTAATCTCAGTAAATTCAAATGTATAACAGGAAAAACTTATTTAACAGTGATGTCATTTAGACTGGCAACAGTCATCTATGAAAAGATATTTCTTGACAACAACCAAAATTCTTACATGAAAAGCAACCATCCAAGATTTCAGTCCTTTAAGAGATGCCCATAAGCAATCTTCTGGATTCATATTACAGAGTCTGCTTGGGTGCAATACGACAGTTATCCAAGAAACACAAAAGTTCTGCAGAAACTAGAGATTACTGTGGAAAACGCAGTGGAAACACCTAGAATAACAGATGAATACACACCCACAAAAATGAATATGCAGAAAAGGATTGCCAGTGTTACTGTATATGACTATAATGGGACTCAGCAAGTTAGGGAAGCCGATTTTATAGGTCCAAGCCATCAAGTTGTACTGATATGTTATAAACACAGATAATAACCCATTGTATTTGCAGCTGTTCAGGATAACATTGGTACTGTAACAGTGACAGCTGTGATGAAGGCCCACTTGTGTAATTCTTACATTGGGAGTCTTTACAAGGAGAATTTCCAATCTGAAATCTACATCTTTTTCATACTTACACCATTTCAAGTCCCATTGACTCTTCAGAAGGTAGAAGACCCTACAGTCAGCAAAAACAGGACTGAATCCCCACAATTTGAGATGTATTCTTTGTTAAGCCTTCTCCTTCTCTGTCCTCTAGGAAGCCAGGGAAGGAAAGGAAAAAGCATTTATGTTCTACTTCTTTTCAACACCTTGAGTTATCATTGTTAGCCAATTTTCACTGTCAAGAGAAAATACAATACATAGTCATCTCCCAAATGTATCTAATAGAGTTAGAATATGCTATAAGTACTCTCTTTGTTGTAAATGTATACTTTAATGAAAGTGGATTTTTTGTGTGGGATGTTGCTAGGGAAGCTGACTTAGGAACACACTTTATTTCACAGTTGATGACAAGAAAATCAATATAATCAATAAATAAATAAAACCACAACACCATTAGATAAATTGTTCTCTGTTTTCCAATCATCTCAAGCACTTTTTAATCTATTCTGTTTATGCATTTCCATGAATGAAATCCATGGATGTGAGATGATGTGAGACCTCAACCTTATTTCTCTGCTTATAAGACATTTCTGTCTCAATCATTCTTTTTTTAAGACCTGCTCAGATTCAAAATCTAATTGAAAACTTGCAAGACACAAAAAGATCACATTGTATAGCAACCTCTGAAAAAGTTGTTCCTCCCATGCAAAAAAAAGAAGTTAATTTTAAGACTATGTAATTCCTACTGTTTCTTTTCAGTGAGCCAAATAACATATACATTTCCATGCCACTTCCACATATCTTTTTTCCAAAGCTGTGCAGAAAGAAAACCAGATAAACAAGAGAGAAAGTGAATCACTGACCCTCACACTAAAAATGAAATTCAGTGCTTGCAAAGATAGCTGTGAATAAAATCCACCATTGTTCTCTCTCCCCGGCTTCGCTTCTGATGTTTCATAATCTGTTTTGAAGTAATTAAATTACTTGAAATATTTCATAACTTTGATGATGGATTGAAATATTTTAGTCCTAACAATTAACTCTAAGGATCCATCATTCTATTTCAATTAAGAGACGTACTTTATCCAATACTAACAACAGAAAAGAATAAGTGTAGAGTCTGCTCACCTGAGCTACCCAGAGCTAAAGCTAAAATACAATTAAAAGGAAAATCTCGCCACTATTCCGTTGGGTTTTCCCCTTTTCTGAGACCATACTCCCATTGAAGTAAAACATGTGCTGTAGGTGAATTTGCACTGTTAAGCTCCATAAACATTGTCCCTTCAGATAAACTAAGAATGAATCAGTCTGGTAGTGGAATACTTGTTTAGATGACTTATTTCTCTCCATTCTTATCATTATGTAACTTGCAGCCGAGGACCTGTCAAGGATAGGAGGAGCCAAATGCAATGATTTTTTTCTTTTTTCTTTAATGATCGATAATCTCTTCGTATTTAATCAAACCCAGACTGAAGGATGACATCCGTTCTAAACTCTCAGTCATTGGTGAGTGTTAAGAATCCATATCATGTGGAAGGAACAGTCATATATTGATAAACGTGAACTTTGATTATATAGAGACTAACCAAATGTGCAGTCCTGTGACTTTCACAGAGGGCTTAGCAAAGTCATTGCTGGGTAGCATCACATGGGATCCTTAGTCCGCTTATGTGTACAGGGTCAAGTTCTGAGCTGATAAAATCTTGAATGGAGGTTTGCCCGTTTACGAATCTAACCAAAGTTCTCTAGGATTTGAATAAGCATTACAACCCTATTCCTTATTACTATAATGAAACCTAAGAGCAAAACTACACACAACAGCCACAAATCAGTCCTCTGCTAGCCCTTCTTTGCCATGTAGTGCTACAAAAATAGGATATTGGGAAGCGATGGAAATTTGGCTGGTAGATTTGCCTAAACTTCAAACTGCTCTACAAACCTCTTCTAGTTTTTCGTCTTTCACCTTTAATTACCGACATTCTTTTGCTTTCAGCTTGTCTTAGTATTGCTACTTCTTCAGTATTGCCTGTTACACAAACATCTCAGTATACTTTACCACCAGGTTTTGAAAACCACCGTGCTCTGCAGTTGACAATTAAGAAACTTCACTGTCTTAGGAGTGCTTATATATTTAATTATATAGAAGATTTTACATAATAACTTAGCAATACTTGAAAATATTTAAGAAGCTACAAAGCATTGTGTATTTAGGCATCATTTAGTCTGTTTTGCAGACAGAAGGG
Source organism: Cariama cristata (assembly GCF_000690535.1). Lineage (NCBI taxonomy): Eukaryota > Metazoa > Chordata > Aves > Cariamiformes > Cariamidae > Cariama > Cariama cristata. Next base: position 14,378 of record NW_009599806.1, on the reverse strand, counting down.
AGAATTCCAAGTCACCTCATGATATAAATGTTCAGTGGGGTCTTTATTTTGTTTCCACTTGAAAGTAGTGTGTAAGTATTCTCCTGGAACCTTTTTATATTAGTTTACTATATCCTTGTTTCCAGGAAGAAAACTTAATTATGTTCAGAAGTAATCAAATGAATCTGATCCCTTTCATATCTTCAGAATAGAGAAGAAAGTCTACATTTCAAACAAGTAAATAATCTAAACAAGCACATCAGTTTTATTCTATTCTAGCCAGAGGTCAGCTCTGCAACAAAATCTGATATCCTAAGAATAACTATTTCATTTTTTATTAAGTATTGACAGGTGGTAACAGCTACCAAAAAAAAAAAAAACCCCAAACATTTACAGCGTTCTCTAGATACACTAAAATTGTATATGAATTACAGTAAATTATTTTCATTCCCTTTCACCTGTGAGCCTCATCCCTGAATGGGACATATACTTTCCAAAACCAATGGCATGACATATGCTATGAAGGTCCACAAAAGTGAGTGTAAAGAAAATGCCTGCTGAATAAAAATGAAATAAAGGTGGAATAAAAATGCAACTGTCAAAAAAGAAGGAAAATTATTTCAACTGATTTTTATGAAATTTTACAATAAGAAAAAGTCTAAACCATCTGTTCAAGCAGCTCTCTTCTAAGGTTTCAGGAATTTCACCTTTTTTGGTCTGATGATCTATTTTGTTTTGCTGATTTTTAGAAGGCCACCTTAGATTCCCAACTTTTTTTGTTTGCTACAAATAAGTCATCAAAATAAACAAAAAAGACAAATTAATCTTAATGATAAAGCAATAAGGGCACATGTTTAACTGAACAAACCAACAGCAAGAAAAACTCTAAAAACTGAAATATTTTGTGAGTATTTATATTAAAAGCAGAGGGTAGAGGATTAATCTTAGCTATAATCAAACACAGGAAATTCTAGATGAACATTTTACAGATGGAATATTTTTCTTTTAAATAAGTCAGTCATTTCTTTTTAAAGTGATTATTTTGCAATGTGGTTAACATGGGAAGTCATAAATAGTTCCTCTTTTTTATACTACCATGAGAGTCTACTGTTAAACACAGTAGATGAGACAATCCAACAGGGATTTTAAAAGGTATTATCTATTTGCGAGGTGAAACAAATATTTTTCTAGAGCTGCATTTCTAACTCTGTCTTCATCAGGGTGTCTTTCTTTGGAATCAAACAACACTCATAACAGAAGATATTTATAATTACCTTTGGTATTTTTAGGAGCTCACCTAAGAAGTTTGCAAGTAGGATAATAAGAAACTATAGTGTAATTCTTTTAAAGATCAATACGCTAAACCTATTTTCTTTCTGAGGAACTTATTCATAATATTCTGTATAGCTCTCGCTTCTGACAAGCCTGGGATTCTCAGCCTTTACTGTGTTAATACATTTATCTACTTCATCCACCTTCCTCCATTAAGAACATTTCCTTATCTTCATCTGCTATATTAAGAAGATACGATCTCCCATCCCAGTTAACACCATTGGACATGCTTGCACTGGTGTACTGACATGATCTCACTCCACTCTCCATCTCCAAACTCCTCTTGTACTGGAAGTCTTGCAATTACTGTAATTACTGTGGTACTGAAGTGAGGTAGCAGTGCTGGAGATGAGCTAACACAAATATTAGACTGGTCTTAGAGATGAGCTATCCCTGTTTATATGATATCGAGTTGCTTGCAAGTAAGGGCAGCTTGAATTCCCATCAGTTGGCAGAATATCATATAGATATGCTGTAAAGGTTATTTTACCACACAAGAATTCTGCCACAGTTATCATCAGAGAATACTACTTAAAAACACAGCAAAGTCTGGGTTGTGAGTAAGAAAGTATTCCATTTGGGATTAGCAAAACAAATTTTAAATTGGAAGTATTTTTACTAGTGTTACTGTACCTTAGCGAGTATATGATCTAGCCCTTCTAGTTTACAACCAAGCTCTGTAGTTCATTTCCAGTCTTTCTGCAGTTCAAATCCCATTGATTTTCAGAAGAAATTTTGATTTAACAAAGTTAGTAATATTTAGACCTCAGAAGACAGACTGCTGATGAAAGGAATTCTGTGTGTATTTCATAAGAGGTCAGTATCTGAAAAAAGTTAACATTAATTAACAAAGTTCTCTGAAATAATTTGAGAATCACTGATATTATGATTTGTCATGCAATATAACCCTTGCTTGCATTGTGAAAAAAGCATAACCAAAAGAGAAGAGAAGGACATATTAGGTGTCATTTCATTCCTATCCCCTTCTTAACAAAGATTCTTATGGTATGGGTGGTTTTTTTCCCCCTTCTTTACTAAAAATTGAGACTGTCTGTGTAAAGGAAGTGCAGCAGAACCTACAGTGCAAAACCAGAGCAAGCAACCATGTCTATACGCAACTCTTCCTTGATACTTGGTTGCCTTCCACAGCTCACATTTAACTGATAAGCCTTACATGTGTTAATGTCTGGGCTGTGTATGATAGGATACAACACTGTATGAAAGCTCACTATTATCCATATAACATATACAGTGCCGGAGGAAATTTTTTTAAACCATTTTCTTTGGGTTGCCCATAACTTACTTGAAGTCATCAGCCTCACAGAAGTGCAATAAGTAGATCCTACACAGAAACTGTTGATAAAGGAATTATGAAAAGAAGGAATCTATTCCTCCTGTATGAAAGCCATGGAAGAAGGCCTGATTCTGTTTTGAAGAGAGTTGCGGCAAAGCATTTAGGAATAGACTTGGAGAAGAGCTGTAAAATATCAGATCAAGATCAAGTCACTTGGAACGCTTAGGAAGAACATGCAGAGATTCAGTAGCTATTACTCCAGTTTATAAGGTTAAATCAAAGCCACAACCCCCTGAAGTTTGACCACATCACATCACAGCCTTATGTTGAGGCTGGATTTCGTCTTTCCCAATCCTCTCGTAAGTGCAACTGCATAAAGTGTGAATAAGCAGTCTATATGCGTTGCTTACTAATTTCACCCCCAAGGAACATATTTTATAAAGTCTAACATAGTACCAGAAATGATTGCAGTACAAAATTTGCTTTTATTTCTATGCTAGCCATTTCTAAGAAGTAATTTCAATCAGTGAGAGCCAGGAAATCATGAGTTCATCTCAGTTCTGCCAATGCCTCCTTGTGTGAATTCTAGTATGTCATTCAAAAGCTGGTTTTCCAAAGGAGTCTCTTAGTTTGGGCACTTTTCATCTCGGGTACCTACTTTCTGAGATTTTGCATGAAATCCTGGTTTCACTGAAGTTCCTTGAAGCTTTATGTTCAGAGGGGTCAAAATTTCGCTCCTATGATTTTTGTTTGAGACTGCTGAATTCCCAGTCACTATTAACTTCGTCTGGTCAGCAGTTTAGCATTTCTATAACCAGACCCTTTCTCTAGGTCAGCATTTTATTAACATTTCCACCATGGCATAAGCAGTTAAAAATAAAAACAACCTTTGTTTTCAGTTGCAGTGATGAAGACTAATGTTAAACTCAGTAGCTGGGAAAGTACCACAAAGTTGCAAGCCAAAATTATGTTCAAGGCAGGGTTTTGACTCTTTCCTCATGAGGATTGCTTCCTTCTAATCAAATATTGTGGATGCCACATAGACAGTTTTTGCAAGTAGCAATGATAGCTGAGCTACCATCATGGATCACAACAAAACTATGGAATATTCTTTTTAGCTTCTACCCACAATTAAGACCCAAGTTCACAAATCCAGATTTTTGTAATGCACTCATCTACATGTTTAACTGTCAGGCACTAGCTATGTTTATATCATGCTATGACAAGTTTTAATGCAATGGCACAGGAAAAGAGATATGTAATATGATTTCTTTTTCTTATACTTGTATGTAGAGCTGCAGGTTCAGATCCCTCTCTTTGTGTTTCTGACTTCGTAGCCCATCCAGAAAATTTATGGAGACCCCACTAGAAATGACAATGTAGACTGTTTGTCCCACGTGATTTGCTAAATAATTCAGATGTCTGCAGACCAAAACCACTTAGTTCAACCTTTTAGCCAGTCTTTTTCAAACCAAATGTTGAAGGTTAAATTTTGAACCTGATGCATATTTGTTCTGGTATATGCTTGTCAACTTTTCACCTGTTATAACTTAAGAAAAGGCATTAAATACATAATGGTCTAATATACCGACTTTTCAGTTTCTCAGTGTGATATATGGTACAGAGGTGAAAATCAATTTGGTGCTTCAAGTCAATAATGACTATGCCTCTCTGCCAGCTGCCAATCATTCTGACATATACCAGAGTTTTTGTTTTGCAGTCTGCTTAAATAACGCAGCCTTGGAATAGGTGTAAGATAGATTAATAAGTATTGTTGGTGCTGTGTGGTCTTGCATAATACTGTCCTGCACAGTGTCTGATTTCATTGCTGACACCAGACCCTTATTAGGCAAGGAAATGTTAGATTCAAAAAATTAATCAGGAACCTAAATTCCATGAGGTTCTTGGACTCTCTACTCTAAGCACCTTGGAAGTCTATTTACCCCCTTAAAGTTCTCAGAATGTCTATCAGGTAAGCGTTCTTGAATAAGAATTGCTCAAGATAAGCATAAGAGTTTAGGTATTTCATTCAATAAAATTGTCACAATTGCGTCAAGATTCAATCCATAAAGATATAACACAAATAAATAAAGTGGTGCAATAAGTTACTTTATGGCGTCTTTGCATCCAGCATAAGTATCAGGGGAATTATTTGATTATTCTAGTTTTATTCACTGTTCATCAGATGTCCTAATACAGTAATTAGAACACATCAGCAATCATCAAGTCTTGAAATGACTTTATTCAAATTCACTAGCTTTATTCTTATCTACTCGCTTTATGCTTAATTTTGCATTCTGCATTTTCTTCAGATTTTGGTATGTACATGCAATGCAACCTTGAATTTCTTATCTTTCCTTTAACAAATTGTGCTTTGGATCCAAATTAAGATATCAAGCAAAGAAAACAACAAGGCAGTCTCACATAATATTAGTTTCATTTATGTTGGTCATAAAATATCAATCATAATTTTGAAACAATTTCTTAGAAATACCATTATAATCACCTTTCAGGAAAGATTACTTCGTAATGATAGAATAATGCATGAAAAGAAAATAAAACTGTTATCTATTTGCTTGAAAAATAATAGAAAACTGTAAGGCTCTCTCTGTAATCCTTATGATTATTTTATTTCATATAAAGAACAACAGAGTAAAAAAATGCATAAATAGACAATAATTAGAACTTTAAAAAAGGAGGAACTAATAGGACAAGATCATTCCCTCCTCTCCTCACACTACTTTCCACACAAATAAAACAGCCTAGAAGACATGTCTAACAGATGGCCAGCAGAAATAGATTTACTTCCCAAAATTCCCACGTTGCTTCAACCTTGTCCCATTAAAATGTATGGTAAATCCTTCTCCTGAATGTTTTTTGACAAGTTTGGAAAAATTGGTTAATAGGCTAGAAATCTATTTCTTTTATTCTATCCGTGAGATACAAACTCCATGAAAAACGCACACAGTGAACTCCACCTGCATCACCTCACCCAAAATAAGATTTAAAATGTGTCTTTAAAAACCTGCTTTATAGCTGAATTTCTCAGTGATTGTGCTCTCTGTTCTGATCCATTTTTAAGAAAAAAGATTCAGAGATAAGATCAGTTAAGGGATAGAGAATTAAATATCTGCCCTGTTGTCCCATCATATCTCTTTTCTATATTGATATTTTCATGTTCTTTTAAAATACTTTGTGACTTTTTTTAGATTAATATTATCTCTATCTGTAGCTAGAAAAAAGGAGTTAGAAAGGAAAAAAACAAAGAAAATATTTCTGAAATCTATTAGTCATTGTATTTCTTCACTGTTTAGCCTAGTCTTCTGTGTGGCAATAATTAGGTACTAAAAAGTAACCAGATTATTACTGAGATCTTTTTATTACATAATTTAACACCTAACTAGGTGTTAAATCTATACATTAAGTAATTCACAATAGGTTTTAGAACTCAATATCTTTTAACACTTCAAAAATTTTCATTTGATTCATAACAATACTATCCTATTCAGCTGCATCTCAAACTCAAATCTACTGAAAGAATCACCCAGGACAGATTCAAAATTCATAGGAAATAAATGATCCCTTGATGATGAGTTGAGTGTACAAGGAAATCTGCCAAAACGTGTATGCTTAGGAGACTTTTTTTTTATAAGTGTAATAACTAATGCATGAATGACTGTTGCCTTTGGCTCTGGTGGAAGCAGTAATAATAAGTACAGTGTGAAAGAAAAATAAGAAAAAAAAAAAAAAAGCCATAGCAGAATAAAGACAAGCTATAACAAAAAAGAAAGACCCAAAGCATGTTTATTCATCCATATATACCCACCAAATGAAACAGTAAATGTATTTCAAGCTAGATTTTCTGGATAAGCTATTTTTATCAGACAAAAGGCAAATACCTGACTGAAGTTACTCTATTTATTCTCTTTCAGGCACTTTCAGTTCAATTAGGCTAACCTATTTTCTCTTTTTTTTGTGTCATAGTCTCAGACTTGGACTAAAATATTTCTTGCTTTGTTCTGTGTCTTAGGTCACAGTCAAACCTAAATGTTCCTCAATGGACATTTAGTCATTATTTTGATCTCAATTCTAATAAATTCTAATAAATAATGCCTTATTTTGTCAAAACAATGTACATGTATTATCTAATGATATATGGAGGAGATTAGAACCTGGCTGATATTTCCATGCATATACTGTGGCTGCCAGAATAAAGGCAAAAAACCTTCTTTGTGTTACTGCATTGCGCATGAAGATACAAATATATGATGGCAACAAAACCATGATGGTAACATTTGGGCTGCAACACATGATGCTAGAACATAAAAATTCTCATAAGCAAGAAAGCAAGCAACATACACGGAATACTGTTTTTATAGCCATTGTCTTTAGACATCAATGAAATATTGACTTTGCATTAATGGTAGTATTCATGTTACTGCTAATTTTCTGTGAAAGGACTGACTTCCACAGATGTCTTAAGAAGCAAGGAAAATGACAGAAGCAAATAAGGCTTTCCAGTTTTGCCTGAAGTGCTGTGAAATAAAATAGGCTTGCTGGTGGAAAATACTCAGAATGAATCAAAGGAATAACGCCTGAATCTTTATTTGAATAAGTAAGAAGAAGTACTCTTTAGCTTGCAAGATACAAGAAATATGCACATTGCATATTATATAATATAGTGTATATATATATATAATAATAGTATAATAATCTCCCTTATGACATTTTGGATTGCTTGGGTTTTAACCATGTCCTTGTATGCCTTTAGAGACCAGAATTATGACTCTAAAAAAAGTTGGAAGATTCAGAGGGAAGCGTTTGGTTCTTGTTTGAGACCCATTGGAGCCCCTAATTGACTGTTGTATGGGCAAAGAGCAGACAGTGTGGGTTTAAATTCTGTCTCTTCATTCTCTTGACTCCAAAGACAGTGTGTGTTTTTTAAAACTGGAGAAGAATAAGAAGTCATCGTAATATCTACATTTAAGACAACCAGCATAACTGACCTAACATGATCAAAGAATAATATTTTGGAAAGAACAAGACTAACTAAATTATGCATATTTTGCATATATGTTGCTTAGGCCCAATTTTATTTAGCCCACAGACAACTGGCAATGACAACTATGGATACTGTGGCAATAATCATTCCCAGTCCTGGTTTATGTGATAGCTCAACTGAGAGGTGAACTAGGAAATGTGCTATTCATGTTTTTTCTGTCTTGTTTGGGTTATGCTGCTCAAAATCTCAAGCTAGGATCTAATGTAATCTTCCGCACCAACCTTCCTTATTCCTACAAATCAGGAATCCAGTCTGTCTGCATTTTTATTGAATCCTACCCTCTTCAGCTGGCTGGTGGAGATGATTTGTGAAGTTGCTCACCTATGGATTAAGTGACTCCACAAAGAAAAACAGGAGATCATAGCAGGCACCAAGCCCGAAGGTGTGCACATACTGGTAAAAATTTTTATGCTAGTTTGACATCTTCTCCCACATGGAAGAATGGAAGGAATTGCAGGCACTTTGCACTGCAAGTTTACAAGGAGTTGTACTCAAGGTTGTATCTATAAAGGTCTGGACATGCTTTAGCTCTATAGTTACAGGTTTGAATGCTGCCCAAAGAAAACATAACAATCTTCTATTGCCTCATCACTGCAAGAGATAGCATGTCCATTATAGTGATATTTGTTTTCATATCTATGTTCAACAGACTTGTACATAAGGTTTAGTTATTGCATTTGAGTAAATACATCATCAGATAGTAAAACCAGCATGTTATACCTCTTCAGTTTTTATACTCTCTGTAAGAAAGACAAATATTTCAAACAGGACACACAGAAGTATACATAAAGAACCAATTTTTCAAAACAAGCAAGATCAGTAGCAAATCTATCCTGTATGCAGTGATGATTAATATTTATACGAAATATTGGATTATTTTCTAAATGTATATTGAGGAAATTTTTTAGATTTTGCAGATTAAGAGAATTTGAAAATAGATGAGCTGGAATGGACCTCTGGAAATTGTCTTGTCCAGCCCCTCCTACTCCAAGTTGAGTCAGCTTCAGCAGATTGCTCAAGACCATGTCCAGTTGTGTTTTGAATAACACCAATGACGTTGACTTCATAATCTCACCAGGTAACCTGACCCAGGGTTCAACCATCCTTAAAATAATTTTCTTTTTTCATATGCTTAAATGGAATTTCTTGTATTTCAAGTTGTGACTATTGCCTTTTATCCTGTCACTGGGCACTACTGAAAATAACCTGACTGGCTTCTTTATTTCCCTCACCCATTCCAAATATTACTCACATTGATAAGATCATTCCCGAGGTTCTTTTCTCCAGGCTGAACAATCTCAGCTCTTTCAGTCTGTCCTTGTATGACAGATGGTCCCATTTCTTAGTAATCCTTGCAGCCCTTTAGCAGACCAGCTAAATATATCCATGTCTCTCCTGTACTGGGGAACAGCACTCCAGATGGGATCTCACCATGCTGGTTTTGGCTGGGATAGAGTTAATTTTCTTCATAGTAGCTAGTATGAGGCTATGTTTTTGGATTTCAGTCACTGCTGAAAACAGTTTCAATAATACAAGGATATTTCAGTTACTGCTGAGCAGTGCTTACACAGAGTCAAGGTCTTTTCTGCTCCTCACACCTCCCCACCAGCAAGTAGTCTGGGAGTGCACAAGAAGCTGGGAGGGGACACAGCTGGGACAGCTGACCCCAACTAGCCAAGGATATATTCCATACTATATGATGTCATGCTCAGCATATAAAGCTAGGGGAAGAAGAAGGAAGGGGGTATAGAATCATAGAATCATAGAAACATAGAATCATTATGGTTGGAAGAGACCTCAAAGATCATCAAGTCCAACCGTATACCTGATGCCACCATGTCTACTAAACCATGTCTTGAAGTATCACATCTGGAGTGATGGTGTTTGTCTTCCCAAGTAACCGTTAAGCATGATGCAGCCCTGCTTTCCTGAAGATGGCTAAACACTTGCTTGTTGATGGGAAGTAGTGAATGAATTCCCTGTTTTGCTTTGCTTGCCTGCGTGGTTTTTGCTTTACGTATTAAACTGTCTTTATCTCAACCCATGGGTTTTCTCACTTTTACCCTTCTGATTCTCTCCTCCATTCCAGTATCAGGGGGTGAGCAAGTGGCTGTGTGGTGCTTAGCTGTCAGCTGGGATTAAAGCACGACACTCACCACTGCTGAGTGAAGAGGAAGGATCCCCTCCTTTGACTTGCTGGTAATACTTTTCCCAATGCAGCCCAGGATGCTGTTGTCCTTTCTTGCCACAAGGGCACATTGCTGGTTCATGGTCAGCTTATTGTCCACCAGGATCCCTGGATCACTCTCTGTCAAGCTGCTTTCCAGTCATTTGGCCTCAGTCTGTCCTGGGGCATGGGATTATTCCTCCTCAGGTGCAGGACTTTGCATTTTCTTTTGCTGAATTTCATGAGGTTCAGCTCCAGATCGGCTTTGACTTCCCTAATCCCATCCCTGCACAACTGGACAGCATCTCTACATTCCTCCTCGGCCACGTGCCCCCACTTCCATCTTTAGTACATTTTTTTTAAATGTATGCATTCAGTCAGGGGCTTCTTACTCATCCATGCATTTGTCCTGCCATCTTTGCTTGACTTCCGGCATGTTGGAATGGGCAGTTCTCGAGCTTGGAGGAGGTAATCCTTGAAAGTCAATGAAAATTTATGATTTTCTCTCAGCTATTCAGTAAAACATTAATCTGGGCTATGCTACCTCTTCAAGGGAGAGGAAGACAGACTGCTCTGTTAGTGGCATTTCATAAGATGGTTCATCAGATACATGTTCTTTCCCTCCCATCTGGTAACAGAATGACAACAGACCTTATCACTTTCATAACTGTAAAATAGTTCAATATCTACCTTTTAGATGCCAAAACCAAAGAAAATTACCAATTAGAAATTCCCAATTAGACTTCCAGTGCAAAGGACTAGCTGTGTTTCTACAGTTCATTGGTCAAATTACCTTTCTGTTTCAGTAGAAAAATAAGCCTGACTGAAATGAGAAGAGAGACCGACACTGATTGTGAGATAGGCAAAGGGTGCATTAAAAAATGGCTAGATGACCAAGTCCAAAAAGTGGTGGTGAATGGAGTTAAATCCAGTTGGCAACTGGTCACAATTGGTGTTCCCGAAGGCTCAGTATTGAGGCCAGTTCTGTTTAATATCTTTAACAATGATCTGGATGAGGACACCAAGTTGGGTGGGAGTGTTGATCTGCTTGAGGGTAGGAAGGGGCTCTACAGGGGGATCTGGACAGGCTGGATCAATGGGCTGAGGCCAGTTGTATGAGTTCCAACAAGGCCAAGTGCTGGGTCCTGCACTTCGGTCATAACAATCCCGTGCAACACTACAGGCATGGGGAAGAGTGGCTGGAAAGCTGCCCAGCAGAAAAAGACTTGGGGGTATTGGTCCACAGCTGGCTGAATATGAGCCAGCAGTGTGCCCAGGTGGCCAAGAAGGCCAACAGAATCCTGGTTTGTGTCAGAAACAGTGTGGCCAGCAGGACTAGGGAAGTGAACTAGGGAAGTGATCATCCCTTTGTACTCTGCGCTGGTGAGGCCGCACCTTGAATACTGTGTTCAGTTTTGGGCCACTCACTACAAGAAAGATGATGAGGCGCTGGAGCGTGTCCAAAGAAGGGCAATGAATCTGGTGAAGGGTCTATAACACAAGTCTTGTGAGAAGAGGCTTAGGGAGCTGGGGTGGTTTAGCCTGGAGGAAAGGAGGCTGAAGGGAGACCTTATTGCTCTCTACAACTACCTGAAAGGAGGTTGCAGCGAGGTGGGTGTCAGTCTCTTCTCCCAAGTAACCAGTGATAAGACAAGAGGAAACGGCCTCAAGTTGTGCCAGGGGAGGTTTAGATTGGATATCAGGAAAAATTTCTTCACCAAAGGTGTTGTCAAGCATTAGAACAGGCTGCCCAGGGAAGTGGTGGACTCACCATCCCTGAAGACATTTAATGGTGGTTTAGTGGTAGACTTAAGTGGCTAGGTTAACAGTTGGACTTGATGGTCTTAAAGGTCTTTTCCAATCTAAATGATTCTATAATTCTATGATTAATAAAGGCTTGCCAAACAGGTTTGAATGTGAACTCCCAATATATTTAGTGATATTCTGCTGATAATGCTCACTGAGATTTATGTGCCAATATCTCTTTAGTAAGTTCAGTCACAGCAAGTGTAGAGAATTAAATGATTTTGTTACCATTTGTGGTGGTACGTTTCCCTGCTGCCCTCCTCTGGGCCTCGCTGCAATCTCAGGAGTTCCCACTAGGTCTTGGCCTTGTGCAATGAGTAGGGCAGTTAAGTGTCCCTTGACCATACCAGGAACTCTTTCATGGCTAAGGAGAGAGCAACCCAGATCGTACTGGCAACTCCTGTTTCCTGGCCAAGGTGAGGAATAAGAGTAGGAATAATCTGTTATCCCCTGACAGCCTTGGAACATTCTTTATCTGAACTGTAGCTCAAGTGAAACAGTACCATCATTACTGGAATTTCAGTAATTACTGACCCAGATCGTGGTCAGGATGGGAGTTTACTGATGACCAAAGTCAATCATCTTGTGAACCTATAAACAGCAGTCCTAAGTGAGACCCTTTGAGCTCTCCTGGACCTCAGCAAGATGTGATCAACATCTCCCTCTGAGTGGGGTGCCTTTCAGAGCTTGCGAACTCTCAAGTTTGTGAAGTTTGGAGGACCATTGCCAAAAGCTGACAATGGAGCCTAGGCCAAAACTCTTCACTCCTTGAGACTCAACCCTCACTCGTTGAGAAATGCCAGGACATTTGAAATGAGTATTTCACTGAACTCAAGGGGAATTTTTAACAGACATATATATATTTATCCCTGTATACATGTATATATGTATATATGTATATTTCTTTTTTTGTTTCTGTGTGTGGAGGAATAAGTTGTCATTCCCTGACAGCCTTGGAACATTCCTTATCTGAATCATAGCTTGAGCGAGATGGTACCATTCTTACTGGAACTTTGAGAATTCCAGTAATTACTGACCCGGATCGTGACTGATGACTAAAGTCAATCATCTTGTGAACCTATAAACAGCAGTCCTAAGTGAGACCCTTTGAGCTCTCCTGGACCTCAGCAAGATGTGATCAACATCTCCCTCTGAGTGGGGTGCCTTTCAGAGCTTGCGAACTCTCAAGTTTGTGAAGTTTGGAGGACCATTGCCAAAAGCTGACAATGGAGCCTAGGCCAAAACTCTTCACTCCTTGAGACTCAACCCTCACTTCGTGAGAAATGCCAAGACATTCGAAGTAAGTATTTCACTGAACCCAAGGGGAATTTTTAACAGGTATATATTTATATATTTATCCCTTTTTTTTTTTGAACTTGTGTGCATGCATGTGTTAATTGATTTAAATACCCTATAACAACTTAAGTCACAGTTGTGATTGTAGTAAATCCTATTGAATTATTTTGTAAATGTTAAATTACCAGTGATTAAGTGCTGCTAAATTAATAATTGCTGCTAAATCCTTGAGACATAAACTGTTGACCAAGTCTGAGACTAAGATTGGACCTAACCGCACCTAAACTCTGTCAGGAATTTAAAAAGCAAGGGGGTCTACTCTGAACTCGTGACTCAATGGGAGGCTTTCCTTCCTCTTTCTATCTCTTCCGTTAGACATAAACTGCTGACAAAGTCAACGACTAAGTCAGCTGCACCTAGAGTCCTCTCTGACAAGTTTCTGAGTTTAGAAAGCAAGGGGGTCCATTCTGAACCTCGTGACTCAACAGGAAGGTCTCCCTTACCTCTTTTCATCTCCGGTCTCTGTGTAAATCATTCTAGCTTAATTCTAACTCTATTTACCTTTGTGTGTTTCTTCCATGTAGTAAGAAATAGAGTGAACCTTGCCATCAAACTTTAAGTTGTACTTTTACAAATTCATATTAGAAACTTTTACTAATACCTCTGACAGTGATTCTTTGAGCAACCAAAATCACTCCTCCGTGACACCATTTCGAAGTGCTTGTCAGTATATTTTATGTGTGAAAGAAAACCTATGATGCTACATGAAATAAAAGCCATTTACCGATAGTTACTTGTCCTCATTTTGTCTAGGATTTTCTGCTTAGTAGCTGGTACAGTGCATTTTGGATTTAGCGTGAGAATAATGTTGATTGAGTCGCTGCCTGATGCTTAGCTGCTGGTTGGGGTGTAAACACAATATTACTAAATAATGGTTGCTATGACCTTGGATAAACTTTGAATGGTCAGAGCTCAGCAGTACCTATGATCTACATTTTTCCAGCTAAATTTTTGCTTCCTCTATACAACATGGTAGAAGCAGGCACTAATGAACACTGATACTGCAAAAGTCTATATGAAGATTTTTATTAACATTTCCAATATCTACAACTTATTAAATTGATTTGACAATCTTATCCTAAAAATTTGTTATTATAAACACTACTACCTTCAGGCAGAGTGGAAATTTGACAACAATCTTCTTCCCTGATATGTTAACATTTTTCCTGCAATAGAGAATAATTGATGGGGTTTATTTCACTTCGTTGTCTGCAAGAGCAAGAAACTAGATTCAGTAATTCAAGAGATCTTTTCCAATCCAATCTTTCTTTCACTTGGAACTTGGAAGTACAGGATTTTCTTTAAAAAAGCTATCATATGGCAGAGAAGCTTAAAAAGAAGTAACAGATCATCTGCTTGATTTATTATTTATATATTTTTAT
>NW_009599805.1:40807-50615 GCF_000690535.1 Cariama cristata | reverse complement strand
CGCTGCTGCTTTAATAGCTCTTTGTCTGACTTATAAATAGCATTATATGTGTTTGTTCGTTTGTTTTGTTTTTTATAGAATTAATTTGTCGTGCTTTTGGTAAAGAAATGTTTCTGTAGTAAGTTTGTATCTTTTTACCTAATTGTGCACTTAGTGTTGTTTTCACAAGGCCAGCCGTTGCTATGAGAAACCTACTAAGGTGACAAGATGCCGTTAATTAGACCCCCTTTATTAAGAGAGTCGGTGGTAGAGATGCTGTACCTTGCAGCAGCCTTTCAGTCATGAGCCAGCTGGTACCTTGTTTTTGCAGTCTTCCCTATCCTTCGTGTTTTCTGTATCTGCAAGCATTGCCTTAAGCCTCCGAGCTGCTCTTCTCATATTCTCAAGCAATGGCTGGAAAGCCTCAAAATAAGAGCTGTGCTGCAGCTATGTAAATGAAATAACAAGGGACTTGATACTGTGACTGATAAGTGGTTAGATATGACAATGAGTAGCAGCATGCCTATGGCACATCAGAGGAACAGCACAGCACCAGCTGTGATGGGGTATGCCAGGAAATACCTACTTGGTTTTTAGGGCATTTGTTAGCTTACTGGCAAGCAGTGCTGTGGGTGCTGGTGGGAGGGAGCTAGAAGCTGTTGTGGGCTGGTGTCGCTGAGGGGTGGCAGGTGTCAGACTTGCTCAGTGCGCAGTCCTCCTGTGAGCACAGCTCAGTCGTCCCCTTGGCTTTGAAGTATTTAGTTGTAATAGAGGAACAAAGCCAGTGTTAAGACTTCTGAAGTCCTGAAGGAGTTTGCTGTTTTGAGGTTGTCATGAATCATAAATGTCTTGAACATGAAGGTGTTTCATCACTACTTCCAAAAAACTTACTTCAGCTTCCAGCCTATCTATAAATCTGATTGACATTGTTTATGAACATGTAGGGATCGGCAGTCAAGCTTTTCAAGGTACGTGTATGTTCCTTGGCTAGCTGATACTAGAAACTTCAATCCCACTGTTACCTCTGTAAAACTTGAAGGCTCCTGCTTGTTAGTGGATATTATTAACTATTTCATAATATCCATTCAAAACTCTATGTAGAACAATAAATCTTTCATTTTAGAAAATCTAGTGGTATTCTGTTTCAGCTCTGAATGAAAGAAGACTGATAATTACGGTCCAGAAAACTATTTGGTTCTTTTGATCACTGTTATTTCCCTCTGCAATACAGTTTTCCCATGAGTCCTGAAGTATCCCTGTCAGCTAATCCATGGGAAATTTAGTGATGTCAGTGAGGACATTGTATTTCAAGTTAGTGGTCGGCTGCCAACACCAGTGTCTAATATCAGTAGAGATTTTTTTTTCCCAGATCAGAAGGTTAATCTTTGTGTCATATTAAAGTTCTTGCAAAGAAAATGGGAAGATTATAAACCATATCTGTTTAAATTAAACTTGACACTTGGTGCTTGTTGTTTACCAACAACTTTACAAACACGTATTGATTGATTGTCACAATATCTCTAGGTGTTACCAGCCTTAATTTCCTGGGTTAGTAGCGAGGTTAAGTGACCTAAATAAAGGGTGAGATGAGAATCAATGGTAAATCAGGATTCAAATTTAGGAATGCTGAATTCAAAGATCAAATTTCTCTCTCATCATGTTGCCGTGTCAGGTAACATCATGTAGAGGGTCAAAATGATAAAGGCAGAGGTGCCAAAGATGCCACATCGGAAAAGGCAAAGCCTGAAGAGCTTACACTGGGACTGTGTCCCACCCCATCCTCCTCCTGACAGCTGGAAGCTGCTGCATCTTGGCAGCATCCCCCAGCCTCTGATTCCCATTAGCTTCCCAAGTCAGTGGGAACTGATAATTGCTGGCTTGCACAGAAGGAAGAGATCACTAATCAGCCAGGTGGTGTCATGATGACTTTGTTGCTGAGTTCCTACAACCCTATTTAGCTGCTAATTTGGAAAAGTACAATGTAGCCTTGGGTATGATCTGTGAATGGCTGCAGCCCCCCAGGTTGAGAGGATTGCATCTTGAAAGGAGTCTGGTGGTGGTGCCTGTAGGGCTGCTGGTCACATGGAGCTAGCTTAGCCTTCTTATTTCCAGCAGCTAAATCATATTAAGAAGCAATTAATGTTCATTAAATGCTTTCCTAATGCTGCCTTCTCATCTAAGCAATGGCTGTCATAAGGATATTAGTTAATGCAAGTAGGAGGGGAGAGGACTGGTACAATTAGGAAGAAGAGAAAGGTACTAAAGATATTCAGTGAAATTGGAGTCCCATGTTGTGGTAAAGCATGTGGGTCCCTAAAGTGAGGTGTTGCTGTGGGAATACTATTTCAGTATTTTTAGTGTAGTCATCAATGTGAATGCTTTTAGCAAAAAAACCAAATCTGACAAACCCACAGAAACAACATATGTGTTTCAAACTGGGAGAAAGTCATTGGTTCATTGTGTTTCACAACTTTTTCATTTACTTCCACCCACAGTTTTGGGCAACATGGTTTAAATAATGATAAACTGCAAGAACTGAGGTGCTGTCTGCCAAACTCCAGGACATCAAATTGTGCAGATCATTTCATAAAAGAAAAATGGCAAAAAACAGTGCATTGCTGTACCCCATTTTAAAAAAAAAAGTAAAATCCAAATGCAATAATCACCTTGTGTGGCTGTTGCTGCTATGCTTTCTCCGTCTTGCCTTAACGTTTTTCACAATTTTTTCATGACAGGATTTTGTGTCCTATAATTTACAGATTAGGCTTTATTAGAATAATAATGTAATTACTAAATTCTGCCAGCAAACAGTCTGTTGAGATCTACATAAAACTAGCTAAGTATTAGATGTTTAAAAGCAGTTGTGTGTACCCCAGTTTTGAGGCATTCATCAAGTGTGCCAGTGACAACTCATCCTGTAAGGCACTGATCACTCTCCAGAGAAGGTCAAGGTGCAAAAAGTCAGGGCACATCGAGAAGTGTCCCAAGATGCTGAGCATCTCTTAAGGTGTCACACTTACAGTAGGACTTGCCTCTTGCACACAGGATTAATGAGTTCTGTTGTAAACACTACGATTTTTATTTGTCAGAGTAATGTATTGTGTGTGCTTCACCAGAGTCCTCTGTTTAGTTTAACCAGCTTCTGTTTAGCAATCGTGATACTGCCCCATGGCAGGTAAACATTCATTGCCAAAAAAGCATCTTGTAGCATAAGCAGACTTGGGGCCAGTAACTGTGGAAAGTCAGTGCTCTACTGCCAGGCACCATGCAAGGCATCATCCAATTAAGGGCACCGTGGCCACTGAAATGCCCGTGGTTGTAGTGCAATCCAGTGTGTATGCTCTTCTTAAGGAAGCTGATGGGGGGGCGGGTTGGAAAGGATCTGAATTCTAACTGGATACAAAGGAGAATTTTAATGCAGAAACCCTGAGAACTTACAAGTTGTTAACCTGAACGGAGAAACTCTTCCCCCCCCCATTCTGTCTTCGTCCTAAATGCTCTCAGCGAGACTTCTTAGCATGACACCATAAGAAAGGCCACACTGGGTCAGACTAGAACAGTGTGCTCTTCAGGCAGTGCCCAGTAGCAGACTCCTAGGGAAGGACTGTGCAGTGGTCCATGCCTAGGATCCTCTCTCAGCTTCCAGAAATCAATGGCTCAGGGAATTTCTGAACCAGAGCTATCTGTGTGTTTTGTCACCTTTTGTGGATTTTTCTTCCATAGTTGTGTCTAATTGCTTTCTGAAACCACGTAAACTTTTGGCATCAATAGCAGCTTGTGTCAATGATTTCCATCCAGGCTGAAATCCTTCCCATTACAATTAGCCCAGAAACAATTTGCTAAGAAAAGTCTCTGTTGTTATTTGGAAACTCTGATCTCCTATGCTAAAGGACATGAAGCGCTAAGTATTCTTTTGCAAAGAATTTTACTACACATTGAACAAATCAGCACTGCTGTTAATACAAATTCACAGCATCCATTGCTAGAATTTAGAGTGAGTTATTATAGAGCATACTGTGAATGCAAATTAAAAATAATGCACAACACTCAACCAAATCCTAATGGACCAATGGCACAAGGTCAAACACATCAGGAGCAAAGACTTTTAATACTGTTATTAAAACCTCAAGCAAACAAAGCAAGTAAATTGGCACTGACAAAAACCTCTTTGAGCAACATTTCCTCGTCATAGATCAGCGTGCAGACTAACGGTACAGTTCCCAAAGGTTCTTAAAATGCCTCCATGGCTGAAGGGGGAACATGCCTCCGGGACTGTCACATAATGGAAGGGTTCTTGTCAGGCACTGTGGTCGATGGTTGAGGTAATTATGTCAAGCTAAACATTTCTTTGCATCGGTGTGTGTGTGCACAGTGTGTCCAGCTGCTTACCTGTAGAAAAATCTGATTTGGGATCGCATGTTTGTTGAAGTGTGTATGTAAAATACTCAGCAATAGAAATGAGGGGCCGTAGTGGAGTTCAGTGTCGTCCTTAATGATACAGCGATGCGCTGCAGTGGTCAGTCAGCATTATTTCCACTTATGGGAAATCAGACTCACAATTTAGTAAAAGAAAGAAATGTATGATGTAAGCAAATAGCAAGGATTACTTGGAAGAAGGAAAAAAAAAGGGATGGCTATATGAGGGCCTAATCTTGGGATGGCAAGATTATCTATCAAATTTGATCCAGGATGGTGCCCTGGCAGCCCATCTCCAAACTGGCTTCTTGGGGGGGAAAAAAAAAAGCTAGAGCCCATTTTGGGGGGCATTTTTACATTTCCTTTGTTGAAATTCACATAGACTGCAGAAAATAAAAAAATAAGGAAGCATCATTTGCTGATGTATGGGGATAGACTACTTCGTTGGTAGCAAAGACAACAACAGAAGTGATACAGAGCACCATATACTCGTGGATTTGAGGGGTTTGGAGTAAGGAATACAGCACCTCTGTCTTTAAACTGAGAAAAAGCATTAACCTGATTAAATAGAGTTAAAAATATAACTGCCCAGGTTGCAGCCTAAACCTATTCTTGCATAAGACTGATTCTCCTGGTCTCTTCTGCAGTAAAAACTGTTGAATACTTCATAGAAACATACCTGCTGTGAATCCCAGACTTTCCACGTTCCATCATCGGGTACTTCTTAAACTGCAGCATTCTGAAGTGACTGCCGATAAGGCTGCGGTGCAAGGGAGGTGCCAAATGGGTGCGGGTGAGCCCCAGCTCCCCTGCCTGCAGCAGCCCTGCCCGAGTGAGGGACGTGGGGATTCGCAGTGGGGTCAGCCGGACACAGCTTGTGACTCTGGGGTGCCCCGCTGAGAAGCAGGGATCCCCTGGAGGAGAACCCATGTCCCAAAGGTTATGATGCTGTGCAGGAAATTAATTTTCAGGGTGCTTGAGAGCCAGGGAGCCATCTCCGCAAGGTCCTTTAGCTCAGATGCAGCTTTAAGCACATGAGTATTTCTGTTAAACTGGGCCAGTCTCGTGCTTCTGGCGAAGCACCTGCCAGAGTCGTCTGAAAGCTCAATGTGTCCCTGCAATGAAACATCAGTGTTTACACAGGGCAGGGGACATATGCATGCAGTGACGGGGAAAAGGAAGACAGTCACCAAACCTTCAGCACACCAGGGAAGAGAAATGACGTAGCAAAATAAGCCATGCAAAAAATGCCTCTTAGCATCAGGGTAGCTTTCCTATTTCAGGATCCCCACTGAAACTGAGGGAAGAAAAACTCTAGACAATTCTTTATTTCTGTTTGTCTAGCAATGTCTTGAGCCATTTATAAACTGGAATTGAAAACATTTACCTCCAAACAGAAATAAGTCCAGACTACTTCAAGAGCCAGCAAGATATACAGGCATTTGGGAAGGCTTACTGCAAACTGCGGTTGTCTGAAATGTCTTTTTTTTTTTTTCTCTCCATTCTGAAGTAATTTTCTGTCTGAATGATACCAGTTGTATACCAGAGTCCAAAATGGGCCAATACATGATGGGATTCATGCCGACATTTTGAGAGAACCACCTCAGCCAGCGCCTGAGCATGGCTGTCCTGCTGGGGTGGGAAAGGTGGCGGGGGGAGCGGGACTGGGGCCGTCCCTGGCAGCGGGGAGCCGGGCAGCCCCTCTCTGGCATGGGGAGCAAGTGAGAAACCCCGGCCAGCCTGTGCCGTGGGCAGGGGGTGCTGGAGGCGGCAGATGGAGTCCAGGGGAGGGAGCTAGGACTTTTTCCCTCTCCCAGCAGATCATCGCATGGGATCAGCTTTCTGTCTCTCTGTCCTCTAAACATGTAATGCTAGGTACAGGACTCCATGCCCACAGTGAGATCCTTTGATATGTAAATATAATCTCCTCCGTGATTCACGCATTAATTAAAAATAACAATTCTTTAAAATGTTACCTTCTCCAATTCAGTAAATATGCTGGTATCCCGTGCCTTGGTGACAAGCCTTGCTGATCATACTGCACTCCTGGCTCACTTTCATTAGGCTCTGCAAATATACTGCCATTCTTGCAAAATCTATGTGCTGGGTAAGCCAGAATCTCCCTTGTGGTCCTCAGATAGCCACTTGCATATTTGTCTCCCTCTCAATTACTGTACTTCCAGAGAAAGCACATTTTGGTTTATTATTATCCAGTTCTTTCAATGGCCTAGCAGGAGAGAATTAAGGTCTAGCAGAGGGGAAAACCAAATGTAGCCGAGGAAAAGTGAGTGCCATCTGAACAGAAGGGACCAATAAATACTCTTATATTTAGCATTATTTTCAGACAGGCATTCAGTACCTAGCTCCCGGGTGAGGCTTTCTGCAGCACATGGTCATTTTCTTCTTGCAGATTGATCAACCTTATTTTTAACCTTGAGGGCTATAACACCCATAATACTTATTTAGAGACCCACTGTGCGAGGTGCTGTTAGAAATTCCCCAAAGTTAACGAGTCCACCTAAGCAGACTAAGCTTATAAATGCATGGTTTATATATGCTGTTTCTGAGTATTCTTTATTCAACAGCCTTGGCATCACCCTCAGATCTGAAGGAATCTAAAAATGTATCGATGTTTGGGAGGAGGACTCAAAGGGGAGAGCAGGAGCGAGCAGAGGAGGACGGAGGCCCCAGGGCGGTGAGGGGGCATGTGGGGAGCTGCCAGGGCTCAGCGTGGGGGACAGCTTACTGGCATGCAAGGACGTGTGGAGCCCTAAGGGTAGAGGGGAGGGAGGATGAAGGCATTTTCAGTGGAGGGAATGCTGATGCTTGAAGTACCGTTTTCATATGCTGGGGAGATGTGTGTTTTAAATACTAACATGTGAAATCCTTTGCCTTTAATGTCGTGTTTGCATATTGCATGAGTATGCATTTGACCAAATAGCTGAGCATGTGTAAAAGGCAATTCTAAAGTAAGGAATCATCGCTTGAAACCTGCAGCTGGAGAAAATTTATTCAGGCTTTCCAGATGTACTCAGGCTCAGCTTGGCTGTGCTTAAGAGCAAACCGAGGATTTAACAAGTAGGCAATATGTTGGGTATGGTCATGAAAAACTGGATGAACCCTGCTGACAGCTGACCAGAAGGTAACTGACAGCAGCAAGGCGACACAGCAGCACCTCTCTGAACTGCCCCAAATCACACTGCCTGTATCTTCCTCGGAGAGAGATGCTGCTTCAGCCTCCACACCACTTTTTTCCTTCTTGTGTGACTCACTCTTCAGTAGCGTGCATGGTATAATAATTTTTTTTTTGGGGGGGGGAGGGGGAGGGAAGAATCACCCCCCTGCCATCTTTTCACCAGGGATGAGACAGAGGCCACATTGAAGGAGCTGGAACTAGCTCCCTTTCTCAACCTCGGTGAACCAAACTATCAGTACTGAATTGCATGTTCTCATTTCTGTGGCACTTTAGTGTCTAGCTAAAGGTGTAGTGGCAGGCATCTGAAAGAGCTGCTGTATGGGATATTTGCATGTAGCATACTGAGCCCTGTAAGACAGGAACCAGTGGTCATCATGGGGCCCGTTTCGTGTCCGACCCAGTGATGCACGTCAAGATCTGAAGCAAGATGATGTCTGGAAATTAAAAGGTGCTGAGTAATTCAAACTTGTGATATATTAATTTCTTTGTTCAGACACTGTATCGTGAAACTGCAACACAGTGCTATAACTCAATGTTTTGCTCTTTAACGACTGATCAGTAGCCTAGTTATAAATACTGTTTTAGCATTTACTGACATTTTACATTTATTGAGTGTATATTTTATCTAGACTCATAAAGAGAGTGCAGGACATTTTTAATAAACACAAAAATATTTCAGGCTAAACAAAAGCAAGAACGGATGACTGCAGGAGTACACTCCCAATGTGTGATGAGAAGGTGCTGCCAGATGTTCTGCAGAAAATTGGGGAAGTAGGTGTGAGCCAGGGAGCTGTGAGTGGAGCATGGAGAATTGCACTGGTAGGGCCCCGGTGCGAATCCATGCCCTGGACACCAGCTGGCTGAGGTCCTGAGCCTCATGTGAAATGAGGCTTGGTGCTTTGAGCTGCCCACTCGTTTCCCCCACAGAAGGCATCATCCTAACCACATCCCACAGCAGCTGTTGGAGGGGACAGCAGGGAAGGGAGCTGTGTTTTCCCCATGCTCTGGGTGAAGGAGCACTGAATGAACTGTGGGGTGGGCACATGAGGATCAGATCACTCTTGTTTTTTATCTGGTTATACCAAACAGGCATTATTTTTTTCAGACTATAGCACCTGCACTGCTGGGTCAAGGTAATGTAACAAAAATGTGGCAGAACTCTCCCTTTGACTGTAGTGATTGATTCTGTAATCATAAGGTTGTGTAACATTTGGAAGCTTGTGTGAGATTCCTGATTCCATATTTAGTCACATCTCTTATATTTAAGTACAGAGAACATTTTGGGAAATTAAGTAAGTTATCAAATATAAACTTATCTTCCCATTCACATTTTATTTTTTAAATACTCTACAGATACTGTGTTTTCCTAGGCAGGATGTAAAATGAATAAATGATGTACAGACAAGCTGTGTTGCCAGTTATAGGATACAAAACCTTGTAAGGGCTTCTGATTTTAAAAGAAAGCTGAAATGATATATTTTTCATGCAAAACATCAACCTCATTAGATCTATTTACTTAAAAGATCTTTAAAACCAAAGACACAAAAGTCTACTTTTATGGGACACACCTAGGACACCATGGCTGGGTTTCATGTGATCAGATACATATGATCATATGAAATGTATACATCCACATATGAACCATTCACACTGGCTCCATTTATATTTAAAGGAAAGATACTTCTGGGGAGAAATTTGTCTCATCCAAAAGTGAACTTGCTTAAGCTGAGATCTATTACTACACATACAAAAAGATACCAGAGACTGGTTCAGCTACAGTTGAGATAAAGCCCTCCTCCCTGACAATAAAAGATATTTAGAGGAATTAGAAGCATTCCTGTCCTCATCTGAAAACATAGCTTGTTTCCTTTATTCAAATGTATTGTGCTATGAGATGGTGGCAAGCTTTTAAATGAGTATTTCTTACATAGCCAGTACACAAATTCTACTGAAGACACAAGGCTGAATCAAGTCACATTTTAACATGAACTAGGGTTGATAACTCTAGGTTTTAATTGCACTTGCATATTTAATTATGTGGGAAAAATAATTTGGAGACTTGGTACAGTGCATGCACTCGTGTCCTTATTGACATGAGTTATTCTATCAATGGACACTGCTACATTCATGCTGCCTACTTCAATTTCCCCTGAAATTAGAGCCAAAATTTGCCTTTATCTTCCCTTTCCTTTTCATGTAGAAAATGGCTGCCACACT
>NW_009599805.1:0-40791 GCF_000690535.1 Cariama cristata | reverse complement strand
TCTACCTTACAGCAGGGTAGGATTTTCCAAGCACACACTTACCACTGAAATCAAAGGGAGTTTTGCTCTTAAATTCCCCAGAGAGCAGAATTAGTTGGTAGGAGATACGCAGAAAAATCCTGCCCCCACCAGGGTAACTCATCCATCATCTGTGAAGGGCTCTGGTACCCGGAATCGGGATGGCACCAACGTGCACAGCCCCACCAAGCTTGTTCACTTCTTTATATTAAGAAGGTCACACAGTGTGTGCTTGCTTTGGCAGTTCCATTACCGAAAGCTCATTCTCCTCAAAGTTATTCTTCCCCCAGTTATCAAAGACTTGGAAAGAATATTGGGTTAAATTTTTGTCTAGATTCATGAGAAAAAAAAAAATAATGAAAGGCTAGGTGCTGTAATGTTCTAGAAAGCTTAAAGAGGAGCAAATCAGTGAACTCTTATTCTGTCAAGCTGAGCATGCTCCTTCAAGAAAACAAGCTGCCAGAGGTTTTATTGCACTGAGCCATAAATGTGCAAGGTGATTGCAGCAGATAAAGCCCCCGAACAGAGCTCACGGGCCCAGGAACAAAGAGCGCTGAGATCTGCAAAGCATGGTGAGTACAGACACAGCTCGGCCACGCAGGAGGTCTTCCTGGGCAGCATTACAGCTGGAATGTCTTACTGGACAAAGGAGCTAAACTCCTTAAAAATAGATTTGGCAACTGTATAAAAGAACCCTTAAGCTGCACACACACACACACACACACCCCCACACACCCCCCAAGACAGACTCAGTCTGTGGTTCCTCAAAAATAAGTCAAATTAAAGCAAGGCAAGAAAGCTGTTTCTAAACCCCTCCTGTGAACCTGTTTCAAGAACTTTCCTCTGTTTCATTTGAGTCATTGTATTGAATTACAGAAGCAGAAATGTTAAAAGAATTTCCAACATTCAAAGTTGTTTTAATTTCATAAGTTCATCTTTAAGAAGTAACTTTTACGGGGAAGGGGAACTAGTAATTCATGTAGATGGTGCTGTCTCAGGAGACATAGTGAGCTTGGCTGCACAAAGAGCTTGTTTCATGGTTCTCCAGCTATTAACTTTTTTCAAAATAATATTTATTGAGAAGCCCTATTAGTTTGAAATAATAGTTTTCATAGGATTTCTTCAACGTACATGCTATTCTTAATTTGAACAAAACAGACATTCTTTGAGTAGCTGTCCAATACTTTAGTCTATGCTTTATGTAAATAAATCTTATATTTATACGTGAGCTGCCACGATACAGCAATGGATTATACTGCCATAGAATGAAAAACCAAACAGTTTGGTCATAAGTTAGCTTTATCGCAAGCCTTAAATTAAATTAGATTAGATTAGGGGTGATTGCCTTTCCCTGGCCAGGATTAAAATGTTAGCTGCTTTGGAGATCGGGAAAATATTCCCAGGATGAAATCTCAAGAAACTGAAGAATGCCTGTGATTTAATTATGCATCTTGTGATATTTACTGTTTTTCCCACTGCTCAGTCACCAGAGTCATGAGATTCTGAGAAGCTGAGCTTTTTCCTTAAAAACTAAATTATCAGTCCTTAAAATTGCCAAGGAAAAAAATAAAAAGGAAGCTCCTCAGTGTTAAAGAAATCAGAGAGAAAAAAGATGAAATATTTTTGAAGAATTGGTGTGTTCCTATGCAGCTTTTGAAAAGCTGTGTTTGATAATATCAGCCATTTCTTCTTTCTTTAGCAGCGGTAAGCAGCTAATACTGACATGAGACTGTATAGTTCGCGGGGATAATTTTTAAACCATTTCGTAGTGCTTGGTTCTTAGAGGAAAGCCCCAAACAAATCAAGATCGGGCAGAAGAGCCGCAGCCTCTGTTGAGGCAGAGCCCTGAGCCCCCTCCATCCCTGCTGCAGCAGACGGTGAGCGGCACGCGTGCCAGGTAGGAGCGATCTGGCACAGCTGGAACTGGTGCCTCCTGGCAATGACTGATATTTACAGTACTAACAACTCGATGGCAACTACACGCAATCAACAAGCAGTATTAATGTTTTTCTACAGGTTTCACAGCCATGCTCATATTCTGGGTCCAGATGTTTACACCAGGATGTCCTGAAGGTGAGAGGAGATGTGGAGAAGGGGGGCCCCAGGGCTGCTACATGTACACACCGTCCTGACGAGTACCAGGTGGCACCCACGCTTTGCCTCCAGAATGAAACCTGGGCAATGCCTATGAGACATTTGAGATCATAACAACCCCCGTGTGGGCTTAGGGTAGCCTAATACCTCCCTCCAACCATGTCTGAGAGGAAAAGCATAAGGAGAAGGGATTACAGCCAGCAGGCTTTCCCTTAGTGTAACCCCTCAGCACTGTGAAACCTCCGTGTTACTGGTGATCTCTGAACTGTTTTGTTAAAAAACCTAAGGGATTTCTCTTCCAGGAATTTGTCTAGACTCCTCTCAAACTCGCTTGCTGCGTGGAATTGAATTCCACACTTTGGTTGGGCATCATGTGAAAAAAAATAATACTCTCATTTCATTTCCATTAAAAATCTGAAAATTTCACCACGTGATCCTTACATTTTCTCATTTATCATCCTCATACCAGTCACTGATTAAAATATCCTTGTCTTAATGCTTCTCAGCTGATGACCTCTTTTCTATTTAATTTTTTTACATCTGGAAGCAAGTCTCAAAAAGTTTGAAAAACATTTAGAAACACAGCTTATGAAAAATCCATTTTTTCCAATTTCTGTCTTCTTTAAGACAATTTTGCATTGTCCTTGGTAATTAATTTGCCAACACTACATGCCACATTTCTAACAAGCTCTAACAAGGAGCTGACTACCTTTCACCTGTGGCTGAATAAAAGCATTGAAAAAATAGCCAAAATCAGAACAACAAAATTAATGTTATACAAAGGAAAAAATGTTATATGAGATTGTATCCTTTACCAGTAGTAGGAAAAAAAGCAAAGAAATATAACTTCAAGGTTTTGTAAGAGTCTAATCTGAAGAAGCTGCATATTATGTTAATTTGGTTTCTCCTGACATACAAAGGCTTCCTTTGAGAGCTTTTATAGTAAAAGAAGCAAGCAAGGGGCTCTCACAAATAGTTAGGATAAAAGCTGCTATCATTACAACAGATCATCAGAAAGAGAGAGGGAAATGGTGAGACTCCATTCATCACTTTGAGAAATGCTCTCAAACAGCTCCTGGTTAGGTAGGACTAGCTACAATATTTATGAAGAGGGATATGTTATCAGAAGAATGCCATTTTTCCTCTTTGCGGGCTGTTTACAATCTCACCCTGATTTCTGCCAGTGTATTTGTTATTTGCAAGAATTCATTCAAATACCTCAGTAAGAAAGAATTAATTTCTATTTGAGAATAAATTTCATTTCCCTGAAATGTTGTTGGGGTTTTTTTTTGCATAAATGGGATGTGAAGTTTTCAGCTTGTAGACTGTATGCAAACAGGTCATTTTAAGTGGGTTATTTTCATTGTCTTGAGGTCATTGATCACACTATTTTTTCTACTGCATGGCTGTATACATGAAAAACAAGCTTTTTGATGTAAGAAAACATACCAGAACTGATGAACTATTGACAATGCATATAAATAATAGATAGCAAACAGAAAGGATCTGTGCATCATAGAATTTCAGGTTATGTTTTATTTTTGATGGTTTAAAGGGGATAGTGGCACCGCGGCCACATTCACTGATTGTTTTACTCATAAAAATGCAATTTTTTCCAGAGGAGGAGAAGAAAATCTTTATAAATTAATGTCTGCAACAGCAAATCCAATATGGATAGAGAATAAATGTCATGTCAGATATTATGTGTTCACGGATGCTCCTTTGTGGCCAAGTTCTTTTCACTCCCACTGCAGATGGCCATCGGAGTTAACCCTTTGCACAGTGAAACAGTCCCCTCACAATGTAGGGATCCTCTAGAAATGTGGTGTTGGAGTAGCTTTATTTAAGAATATAAACAAAATACTAGAAATAATTCACTTGGACCTTATTATGATTTCTTATTTGTATCAAGATATTTTCCCATTAGTCCATATTAGTGGTGTTAACCAGACACTCAAAATACCAGTTGCTTTGGAAGCACTCAAAGAGAAGCTGGTATCCCAGGTGTCTGGCACAGCAGGTTAGCCACCGTACAGCTGCTTGGGCTGGGCTCAGTGGGGAAGGGGCGGGAAGCAGGAGAGGGCAGCCCAGCTGCTTGCCCACCCGTGAAGTCCATCCGACGGCTGCTGGGGTGGCCTGGGAGCACCACGGAGGCTTTGCCTGGTGCGAGCAGGCGTGCAGCACTGCCCCATGGAGTGCACAAACCACAGGGGTGCTGACCAGGTTTTAAAAATTGTCTGCCCTCCAAAATCATCAGGCGTATCACGTTTTGTATATTGCCAACATAACGTGGACATGTAAGTTAAGAGCTGAGGCTCAGAAGAGCTGATGGCTGTGCAGGTGCTGCTGGCCGTGGTGGCTCTGCCAGCTTGCACGGGGATTTTGCTGTGATATGCACTCTCTTGTGTTGACTTAATGTCATCCCAGCTGTTAGCTGAATGAACTCACACCATCAGATCACATCTGGGATCAGGAAACCTCCTGCATTTAGAGCAGACGTAAGGATGTATGTAAAGCAGTCTCACCATCCGTTTTAATTCTTTCTCCTAGCACTAGACGGCAGTCAGGCTGGAGACATGTAAAACTGGGGACCTTGTCATTTTTCAGATCAGGGATAGAAAGTAATCAGTTGCTGCCAATTCAAGAATATACCTTGAAACATGACCATCACACTCATCTCCTTCAAGCTGGCAGCTTAGACCAAGACTACAGAGTCAAAATGAATCCTTCTGGACATATGGTTAAGTCAGCATAATTTCTTACCACCCCATTCCTAAAGGGTAGAGGCAGAGAGCATCCTGATCTCCTGCATCCAGTTATTTCCATAACTCCCAAGGACAGAAATACTGGTCTACTTCATAAGTCACCATAAGGTGCCCAGCCAGTGCCACTTGCAGTTGGACAAGAGGAGGAGACAGCAAAAGAGCCCTGGCTTCTGTGATGAAACATCCCTGTATACACAGACGTTGCTCCTCAGCTTTGTCCCACGTATTCAGGTTCATAAGTAACTCTGCCAGATTCTTCCTGTGACAGTCTCTCCCTCCTACACCAATATCAGAGGAAAGATGGATTTTCTGTTTCATTAAGTTTAGGAGAGTTTCCACCCATCAATCTCCATCACGTGCCTTGGAAGCCAGCTCTTAATGCCTAGTAAAACATTTCTATGTCTAGGTATGAGTGCAGCTTTCATGCCATATGCAATGAATTTTCCTCATTAAGACTTTAATTTAACTCACATTATGGATTTGCTTTATCTACTTCATAACAGAATACTATCTAAAGAATATCTCGGCATAATTTGAAATTAATATAAAAAGACTGCAGGCTTTAATTCTGAGAGCCCAAGAAAGCAGCTCAGATGCCAACTTCAGTAAGTATTTTGGAATGGAAGATCACAAGGCTTAATACATCTCCTCCCATTAAAACAACTTCTTAAGGTTTAAAAAGTTACCCAAGCATGGATTACTTGCTGAAAAATAATCCAGATTTCAAAAGGGACATTTTCTTCCTGTGAAAGGACCAGCCTTTAATTTTTACCCTAGCATTGTTCAGGTCGGAGGGGCAGTGCTATTTAAACGAGCTTAATCCTGCTAGGATTATGAATTCATTGATATTCTATGCAACTATCTTTACCACACTTTGTTACCGAGCCATTCTGAATTTTCAGTCAATGCAGCCAGATAGAACTGAATTGGAAAAAGCTGACATTTCCAAACATGTCCAAGTAGGAAATGATTCAGTGGTTCCAAGAAGCAGAGCCAACTGTGAAAGACCATTTGCAACATGATATATATCTGGAACCCTAAGCTATCCTTTTGTTTTATGAGCTTCTAATCTTTCTATTTTAATGTGTGATGCTTTCCTTTTCCATAGGAAGATTTTGATCACATGCTGGTTTCTTTTGCATCTGCTGGGAAGAATTTGCATTGTAACTTTCTAGAGAACTCATCACAAGGGCGGCCAGTGGTCCCTGCCCTCTGCAAACCCCACTGGATCCCAGTCAGCCCAGGACAAGGTAGCAACCTCCGTTGAGGCATACATCTAAAGAAGCTAGTCAGCGACTGAGCCATTGTCATTTTGATGATTAGACTTTGACCTTGAATTCAAAATATTAATTTGCATTTGTCACAAATTGGTCATCGAGGTACGCAAGTCATGCAGGCTCATTTTATAGCAGCCTATTTTGCAGCATAATGAGGTATTGTATGCCCTGGGAGAACAATCAACAGCTTGTTTTACCTAATAAGGAAACCACTGAGGCACGTGAATAACTGTACTGTTTTCCAATACATTTCACACTGATTAATTTTCCAGTTTTATGAAACAAGCTGCTGTTATCTTTGAGTCAGGTTCAGTGAACCGGTGTGTGACTTTAAATAGAAAACTACTGCTGTCGCTGGGCAGATGTGCACAGGCACTCGAAGACCAGGCCTCCCATCAACACTGACTCAGGTCTTCAATCTCCCTCTTGTCCCCCTTGCTTGCCTCTGGCTGCAGAAATACTGACTTCCCTTGTAACTATTTTCATTTGAAACTTATGACATTTTCGTTTAAGAACTTATGTATCTGCCCTGCAGAAGTTCAAGTGTCATGAAAGAAAAAATGAAGTTCAATTCTACTTTTCTAATTCCTTTTCTATACAGTTTACAGGTTTCTCTGAATCGGGTACTTTGTGGTATAGAAGCTGAAGATGTGTTTGGCAGGCTGGCTGAAGTGAACGGCCGAGTTGTTTGCTCCTCAGATGGCTTTGTGTTGTGAATCTGTCCATGAAGGGTGTTCCATAAATTACCAATATTAATATTAAATACTTAGTCTCCTCTCTGACATCTGCACATCACTCTTGGCTTCCCTATTGTCATTAAATAATTCCAATCTTCAGTCTGTCATCCAAAAATTGCTAGTGGCTTTTTCTTCATTAAATTGCCACTGAACTGCCCAAAAGAATGTATCATTCTCCTTTTGCAGCATGTCAGGAATTCAGAGCGGTACTGAGATATTAATTAATGGCCCATGACTGAAGTATAGAGCTCAGACCTTTTACTTCAATCGTATATAACCACTTCTGCTTTTGAACTGTACTTTACATTTAAATATTCAAGTCTCCCTCTGATTCAGAGCTTTCCTTGCCAGCAGCCATAGCATCAGTCCTGGCTGTTTGCACAAAGAGGCAAGAAGAGTGACATTTACGCTTACTAAGAATCATGTTTCTTTTTGACATAATGGAGCAAGCTGTAGGCTTTTGTAGAGCCTATTCTTTTGCCCCAGAACTCCCTTTTCATAATTATAGCATTAGGGACACTCAATCAGTGCATGATCAGACTGACACATCCAGGAAGAACACTCACACTTACATTCTGCCTTATTTCAGATTTGACCCAAAATGCCATCTTTATTTTTCAGGAGCTTTGCAGTGCTACAGTAACAATTTCTATAATGTCACCATATCACGTCTTACTGAGCTGGGACTAGTTAGCAGCTGGGTGACAAAAAAACCAAATAAATTCAGCAATGGCTACAGAAAGTGATTTTGAAAATTCAGCTGGGAACATTTTTCCACCCAGCTCCTGTGTACAATTAGGATATATGTTAGTGAGGAACGTAAATGAGAAATAAAGCAAAGATCCTCTTGGACAACACAAATAAGTAAATATCCCAAAGGTCTTATTAGAAAATAATGGAGACTACAATATGTAATATAAATAATAGACTCAACATCATCATTGACTCCCAGCAAGAAACATCTCTTTCCTTTGTCTGATTATTTCTAGTGCTGCTATGCTTGGTTAGATGCATGTTAGTGGTGCGAGGCACCACATTCCTGAGAGAGTAATTTATGCTTCTGAGACTCACAGTCAAGTCTTGCTTACGTTAAGCCAGTAGGAACAGTACAAAGATAAAGCTCACGTCACCTACCTTTTCATACTCAACTGCCTGGACCTCCGCGGTAGCCAAGAGAGCGCTGGTGCTGCCGGCACATGGCTGTTAGGAGGGATGAGGAGAAGCGCCTGTGACAGAGCTGCAGGACCCTCACCCAAGGACTTGCACAGTCCCTTCCATTGCTGTTCCCCGCGGCATGGCATACGAGCACCATAACTCTCTACCTAATACTTGCGTATGCCAGCCAGGTCAGATGGCCGCACAGAGAGATCCTTTTCAAAGCAGTAGCGAAGGGCACTGAACCCGCACACTGAGACCCCCTGGTCTGTGCGGGCAGAGAGGCTCTGGCATCGTATTGACAGCACAGCCAGCAGCCGGGGCAGGATTCCACACATAGGTTTAAACGTTCTTAGCATGAAAGGTGCCGTATAAGTGTCAGTCATCGTGTTCGCTGTTGGCAGAGGGCTAGGTGACTCATTTTATTACCAAGGCTATTCCTAGAAAAAGAAAATGTAAGTGCCTTAGAAAGGGAGAAGGGCTCCAAGTACAAGAAATCTTATAGTCTTTATAAGGGTGCCTTAGGTATCTCAATTAAGTACCGATGAAATCCTGAGTGATTAACGACCAGAGGAAATAGCAAGGGGTTTATGTTACTGGCTGTGCAGTATCACCCCAGGACCTGGCAGGGGCATCAGAGGTCTGCGGTGCCAGAGGCCAGAGACACGGGCACAGGCGACCAACGTCTTCCAGAGTTGTGGGTCTGGGGTATTTTACGAATTGTTAAAAGCTGCATGAGAAAGTCTTCAACACCCTAAACAGAGAACTCTGGAATGCATACTGCTTTGTTTCCTGTAAGTACTAATTCACCTGCTATCAAATTTTTTCCTGCCCATAGGAATGATTTCCATTCAGGTGTATTGTTATATATTGTTAGAGAAGTTGAGAGAGGATGCATCTGTGCTAGTAATTTACACTCAGAGAATATGTTTTTACAGTCAGTCACCCTATCAACCTTATTTTTGTTTGCTTTGTGGAGTGGTCTCAGGGTGCACAAGCTGGATTGCTTTCAGATTAAATTAAACCAGAAGATATGCTTCTGGACTGTACCTAGTGTGCTCCGACCACGAATGGCATTAGTAGCCTCCTCCATCCCCCTCCGCCCCCCGGCCCCGAATAGTGTGGACATTGGATCCTCAGTGCCAACTGTTTCACTCCACAGATCGACTCCTGTTGCAGGGCCCCACTTGCCAGCATGGGTATCCATTCAGACACTCCAGCCAGAGTCAGGCTGATTTATGCCTCTGCTGATCTGGTCAGCAATATGGGGTCTCTGCTGCTTCCGATTCAGTTGGAGCATGTCAGCTGACCCATCTCCAGCCTTGCAGGTTGTAAACTTCAAAATCTGTAGACTAAACTCACAGATTGTACGTCAGGGTGTCCATGCGTTCCTCCTTATATACCCCCCTCCAACCTTCAGCTCCTTCCTTCATGATTCCCCATAACCTTTCCTTATCACTTCTTTACACTGGTGGATGCACTCAGCCCTATTCCTTCCCGAGGTAAAATTTGAAACCAGGCAATGTAGAAAAGCACAGAGAAGTTAAAATCCATTGAGTTAGCAGGCTTGAGAGAGGGCATTATTATGCTAGAAGTCATTCTGGATATTGCTCAACAATTATTTCACCTATTTTAGTTACTCTGCGTGCTGCAGACGTGTTTCTATCTTCTCCTCTGCATTTTCATTTTCCACAGAATGAACAATTTCAGGAGTAGATGGCTTCCTGAAATCTGAGGACTAGCCAAAAGCCCACATCCAAAAATTGCTCTATTTCAGACAGAAAAAAAGACATCAAGGTAATATATGGACTTGAAAACTCAGCTATAAGCACCTGTTCATTTCTTCATAGATTAAGTTCAGTTGAGTGCATCTTGCTTCTAAAATTGTCCTGACACTACTGGGAATGTTGGCTCAGAGTAAAGGAAACGAGCAAACCCAGCAGCTCTGCCAAACTCAGTGCTATGAACGCTGAACGTATTGGGAGCAGAGGGAAGACTTATTATTCACCTCACGATCACCGGCAAATTTGACAGTCACATTTCGTTTTCCATGACATTATATTCAGACACAGAAGGGATGTATCAGAAAGAGTATTCATGCCTTGACCTGGGTCTGCACTGAGAGGCTCTCAGTGCTGGGTGGTCTTAATAAAGGGATTTATATTTTTCCTCAAGGAGGACAAGGTTTTCAGATGTGAGCAAGTTGTGGTCACTATAATAAGAAGGGAGTTTCAGTATCAGGAGATATTCAGGTCAGATCTCCATGCTGCTGCCAATTTCTTCGCTGCTGCTGCTGCCCCTCAAAATAGTCTCCAGTTAAGGAGGTGCTAAAAAGACAATGATATGAAGACAAAAAGAAGTAATTCGCTAAACCGGAAACATTTTAAAAGTATGTTCATTGAGCCGGAACAAAAATCCCTAACCTACAACAGTACTTTGACCCAAGCTGCTTCTGAGACTGCCAGTGGCAGAAAACAAGGCAAGAACCCATCCTTGTCTAAGCAAGCTGTTTGTTAGGTGCTTTACAAGGCACCTAACATATTCTTATTTCCCTTGACAAAACCCAGTTTTAAAACCCAACCAACTAAACAAGTAGGACAATATAGTTGTGAAGCTGTTTATCCAAGGGGAGAGAGGGCTATTTGCCTGAAGCCTATGACCCAAATCCAGGTCTGTTTGCAAAGTCTGTAAATTCAGACATCACCAAAAGTTGTTGCTCACTTCACAGAATTGTGGTGCCTGGTTTCCACTGAACTCTTGGCTTGATGAAAAAAATTCTTGTTCCTCATACTCAAAACCCAAACATTTTTCTCATGACAAAGTTCACTTCTGAAGTGAGTAGCTAGAGACCCTCCAATGGAAATTGGTGCAGCTTCGTCAATGTCAAGGGAAGATCTAACCCTCTGCTTCAGTAGGCTGGAGAATGGGATGTGAGAAGACTCCTAATTGAAAAATGTGGCTTCACTAGAAGGCTGGTAAACAAAACCTGTTTGTTCAGGTTTTATTATAGAACAGCACAGTCACATGAAAGATGCAACACATCTTTGCTTTGTGCATTGATCTATCAGTTGAGAAAGGGTTCAGATGCGGCCAGGAGCAAAAGCACATTTGTGTTTTCTTTCAAAGTGCACTCTTGCTTTTGTTGTTCCAATTCACTATTCTTAGAGTCACTCAGAGCCTTTTCAAGTCACTTTTCTTATTTACCGTCATTTGCTGATCATGCCAGCTCCCTCACTCTCATTCACTCTCAGCTACCTCCTCCTGCTGCTGCTATTGTTGTCAGCTATTGGGGAAAAAAAAAAAGCAAAGCAGCCCTCCTCCCAGATGCATTATCCTCCATATTTTACCTATAAAGGGTGCCTTTCACATCATTAAATTGCTTCATCTCCTGCTGTCTGTTATGCCTGCAGAGATTTTGGTAGGTCCCTGTCTCTCCTGCTCAATGTGGTACACCTTTCAAAATAGCTGTGATTCTTAACTGGGACAATAACTGTTTGTCTCTCATCTCTATCATCTCAAGGTTTTCAATAACAACCTTTCCAATAGTTATTTATTGCTGCTAACAACACACAAGTCGGGTTCATCCTGCAAGTGCAGAAGAGCACGTTTTGGAGGCAGCTATTAAGGGAGCAGTGCAATTTTTCTTGAGTTAACATGAGTTGTGGGGCTTAACTCTGTCTTGCACACACATACCCATCCCCCACCAGAATTTAAGCAGCATCGATCTCCAGAAGCACAGATCCTCTTCGCAATCACCTGACAGCTCAATTTTACTGCCTTTTTTTTTTCCTTCCAACCTGTATTTTTACAAACAACTGAATACCACCTTCTGAGAAAGGTTGCATATTCTACAACTATCAAATTATGTCTTCTGTCAATAGCTGAAATAATTATCTACACCTTTTCTAGTACAGAGGGCTGTATTACTGTTCTTGTGTCCAGAATATTTCTTTAACAAGTTTCTAACTTACCTGATCAAGTGAGGATTTTTCCTAGAGTGCAGGTGACTACAGACTGGGTGTGCCATGCACATGAGGACAAGTGGCCATGACAGAGACTGAAACGTGTCGGCTTGGAGCAACCCCGTCAGAGTTAGCTGTCTGCAGGCAGGCTGAGAGTGGGCTACATGGATTCCTCACCCTCTCTCGTGTACTATTTCTTCACGTTTTCTTTATTTATAATGTTTGCTTTAATAATGACTCATTGTGCTTAAAAGCTGTAACACTCTGAATTCTCCAAAAGCTCCCAAACCAAAGAACACTCCTTGATGCAAGGAGTGAGAGAAGAAACAAAAGTAGATTCAAAAATAGAGAAAAGGTTTTAGAAAAACAAAGAGGTAGTGAGAAAGCATTTCATGGAGAGGCAGTTACAACTGCAAGGAAGATGACATTTTCCAGAAATGTATCAGACAAGGGGAAAAAACCTCAAGTGACGATTGCTTTATCTGGGAAGGCAACAGGAAAGAAAGACGGCCCTCAGATGGGTATTTTTTAAATATTGCGAGGAGTTAGGCACTAGATTTTTGTCTATTCAGGTTTGCACAGGGACATGTTGAAGTCTGAGCCAGTGATCAGGCAGCTCTAAAGATACAGAAGGGGTATACCACATCTAGGAGAAAGAAAGTACTCTTGAAAGGGATCAGCTTTAAAAGAGAAACCAATCAGAGGGGAAAAACTTCTGAGCCATGTATACCAGATCTGTAACTTGTCTTAACTCAAAATACATCATACACTGTTATTATAATCACTGCATCAGAACAAATTGTAGTGGGGATCAGATATCAAAATAAAGGGAAAAAAATCCAATCAACAGTCCTGATTTAACCTGTGAAAAAGCAGAGATTATTTAGCATTAGCAAAATAGAACCAGAGCTGATTGTACGAGTTAGAAGGAACAGAAGACAGTATTACAGTAGAGG
Organism: Cariama cristata; assembly: GCF_000690535.1. NCBI lineage: Eukaryota > Metazoa > Chordata > Aves > Cariamiformes > Cariamidae > Cariama > Cariama cristata. The sequence goes on along the minus strand of NW_009599805.1, from coordinate 27,827 downwards.
GTAACCAAACCCTAAGTCACTGAAGGATAGAGGAAAATTAAGGAATTCCAGGATTTCCACAGACCAAAGACTGAAAATCGTAGTCAGAGTCACTGTGCACCTGCAGCAATCTGAAAGATCATGCAAGATGTGTGTGTTTTAAGCATCCAGACTTTGGCCAGAACTGTTATATTTGTATGGAAAAACATTTTGTGAGTTTGCAGAGCAGGATTTAATGCACCTATAAAGAAACGAAGAGTCATTCACAGTCTATACAGTGAAAAAGAATTTTTCAAAAGGGAATGGTATGAGCAGAACATCACCCTGAATACTGGAACCCCTGTTAAGTAAAGGTTTGTATCAGCTTGATATTGGCTTTTGAGCTAATCTGAGATCTCTAAGAGAAAACCTCGTACTGCTGAGCACAGACATGCTGGGCACAGACAGAATGGCTGCCACAGTGGGTGTTCAAGAGCTCCATGCAAAAGGGCAATAACGTCTTGAAAATTCATTTTTATGGAATGGACTATGGCATCTGTTCTAAGGCAGAAAAGAGGTCAAATACCCAGGCTCATTAAAAAGTAGGAGAAAAGAGTCCATGAAGACAGAAAGCAAATGCACAGATAAAAAGAATGATAGACATAATAAAGGTCTAGAAATGGCAAACAAAAAGTTTAATTCCGAGCAAGTAGACAGGACAGAAATAAAATAACAAAAAATACCATGACCATTAAAAATGTAAGGAAAAGAGTCTCATGTTTTATGCATAGTGTTCAATATAGTGTGAAATGAACTTATTTATGCTAACTATATATATATATACCGCATCTGGATTATTATTCCCACTACTTAGAAATAGCACTGTGACAATGCAAGACACTTCATCTCATACTTATCTATTGGCCTCCACATACCAGCTATGCTAATGATAAGTAATACACTACCACATGATTATGATAATTTCAGATGCTTTTCAAAATAGCGTAAGCCACAGTCTAAAGCCTTCCTGGAAAACAGTACTGAAATTGCCAAAGGAACACTTGAAAAGACAAGTGAGTAAAGCCCTACCACACTGCAGAGCAGTACTTGTGGGACAGGGACTGTGTCTTCTTGTTTAAAAGACAGACACTACCTCCTTACCTAACAACTGGTCTTAAAAGCAGGGCCCTAAAAAATCCTTAAAATACAAGAAAACAACAGATCGAACAGAAAACGTATGTCACAAAAGCCTTTGTAGTCCCAGGAAGTTGAATTTATATACAGGTATAACAGCGAGTAACCTCTTGTGAAGCTGTTTCTTACCCCAGCATGGTGATTTCTGAATAACAAAAGGCACACAGCTGGAAAAGGAAACCAGATTGGTTCCTTTCAGAGATAAAGAAGGAAAAAGAGGTATGCTTGAATCCTAGTGACTCAAGCAGAAGGGCCGAGAAGTCGGCTGACAGGACAGACCAAAGAGTAAGGACTGAGCAGAGCAGCAGAGGGAATGAAGGGAGCATGTCAGGGACTAGTGCCCATGAGATGCTCTGAATACCCACCCAAGACTAACTCAAAGACTGAGGAGGTTTAAGTTACTAGCTGTGATATTGACAGGCACATGCCAATTTTAAGCAGTTGTTCAGGTTAGTTATAAGCAGCCTGACAAGTGGGGGGACACAGTTCTCCCTTTCCTACAGATGTTTCAGCCTGGATGCTGATCACCTTCCACACTGAATTCATGTTGTGCGTCTCACAGAATTTCCACCATTGACCTTTCCACAGTTCCTGTGATAAATTGCTTGGAGGAACAGCCTTTCTATACCTTTTTCTCTCGTTAAGGTGTTTAAGTAGACTCATTAAGTATAGCACTTGGACAATACTCAGGCAGCAGAGATGACCTCTTTTCTGTTAGCTAAACAGAAGTGCAGACAGAGTGTAATTTTCTTTAGACTTGTGTGTGTTTCAGGGGGATGCTAGGAATATTTCACAGTAAGAAATTGGGGATTGCAGAAAAGGATGCTGTGGGTGAAGGCAAGTCAATTGTTTGCTCTAGTTTCCGAATGGTGTGTCCATCTTACTTTCAAATTCTTCGGTCCTTCTTCAACTTCTATAAGTTAATGGTATTTATAGCTTTATGAATGAAAAGGAACGATATGTGCAGAACAGTCAGTCCTAGCCTGGATTCCGAGGATTTTTATCCACCCAGCGTTTCACCACAGACTGTACTGCCTTTCTGCCTCAGCAGCCTCAGTTTCTGCTCTTACGTTCCTAAAATCTTGGCCTTCTTTTGTGTCCCCTAGGTACCTGTTAGAGAGGCACCAGGGTGCAGTGACTTGTCCAGAGCCCGTCAGTTCTCGTAGGGCAGCCAGCCTGCGCACCCCGGCTCAGCCAGTGGGGCGTCAAACAGTGCAGGTACCCGCCCAGCCGATGCTGCCGCCTTTGTTTTATGGTGACACTCACTTGGCTCTTCCTTCTCTATTCAAGCACCAATTTTCTAAAAGAATTTTTAGGAATACAATGTCTTTGAGATATTACTGCCTCTTTTCAATGTGGCTGAAATTCATGACTGGGTTGAAAAGCCATTGGAGAGCACGCAGAAACAAGCATGAACTGAAAGTACAGTCACGTATGCATCACTCCTTAGGAACCCTCTAAGAGATGCAGGACTTTTAACTTTCTTGTAGACAAAACCTTCAAAAATATGGGATTGATTTCCCCCTTTAGAGATCACCTGCAATGTTTTCCTCCACTTGGTCCAAGTGGGGATTATAAGTCTGGGAAAATGATCTGGTTTGGAGAGTTTCTAAAGTTAAAGATGTTTATGCAGCAGGGATACAACCAGTCTTCTCCTGATGGGCAGCCTATGAAGAGTGTGGATGCAGGAGGCCTTTATCAGTGTCCCCGTGGGAATACTGTTTGCAGAGCCAGGTACAGTATGCTGTGTTTACATCCAGAGAGGCTAGAGTGGGATTGACCTCAACTGAGCCCTCCAAGTGCCCATTTCTCTCTCCTGACTCTAAAGGGAAACTTGGGTATCTACGCTGGTTGCAAACACCTGCAGAAAAAAAAATAAATCTAAAGTTAGGTGAAAAGAATCTCACCTTAATGTCCAGCCAGTAATTTCCCTTTCATTTTACTTCCAAGTAGCAATATTCTCAAACAGAAAAATACAGGTAAGCATAAAGCAACATAGCAAGACATTTTTAAAGTACAATCTTGCTATAAAATGCCAAATAAATCTGTCCTCTTGGTGACTAAGTTGTCAGCATTATCTTGACAGGATGCTATCATCCAGCTTGTGAATGCTGAAGTTACAGTGGAGTAAGAGAACTGCACTTCATTAAAATCCATTTCTCAGTACAACCACTGCCAACACCATGAGCTGTCTCTGCAATTAAGAAAATGTAAAATGATCCCCTGCAGAGAAGAGTACAGTAGCAATGAAGGGAACAGAGTCAAGTATCACCCTAAGCCAGCAAATAATTTTCTTTTTACAGCTTCCCTGAAAGGACTTGGCAGGGGACATGAGCAGACAACAGAGCACAGTAAATTGGTGAAGGCTTTATCATGAACCTACTTCTCTGTCATGCTGAAATGCATTTCACTGAACTGTACTCCACAAAAATAGATTTTATATTTATATATGGATGTATGGACATATATATGAACATGACTATATATGAATGAACGTATTTCCCTCAAAAATGAGTACTTTGTAACTAGCCTGAAGCTTGCAGCAGTCACTGCTGTCGAGAATGACCACCTCTGCCTCTTTGCCTTGTGGAAGGAGCATTACCAGCTAGTCACTGACACCACTTACCCTGGCAAACTCTGACGTTCAGTTCCACGATGTGTTTTTCTGCTAGACTCTCATTATCACACATTCTGATCTGCCTGAGGCAGCTATTAAACTCCTTGTCAAGTCACAGCTTACATCTTGACTGTGAATCATATCTTCTTTTAGCCCAAATTACCTCTGCATTTCAATATTCTGAAATGGATACTGTGCAATTAAAGCATTTTAAAAGCATTAATTGACACTTGCGGCAATAACTCATTTTGTTGTTTTGTGTCAGAAAAGCTATTTGTCTGCAGATACTGTATTATTCTCATTGTTTTTAGTGCCCCCTTTAGTTTTATGTCCAATAAACCACATCAGTCCTTTGTGAAGTCAATATAATGTTCACAGTGTCAGAAGGGACTCACACACAATGGAGAGGAAAAATTGTCTTCACCATAGCCTTAAACCAAGTCAGGCCTAGGACAATGAAATGAGAGTGGCTGCATTTCTTTCAGTTTTCCAAAGAATGATCTGGAGAGATGTAATTTAGAAAATTTAAAGCAATATAGAAAAAGAAATACACATGATGTGTTTAATAAACATAAAGGGCCACATATCAGTTGTAAACCAGCAGCTTAACTTTCATGGCACCACACTAATTCCCACCAAATGACCATCTGGTCCACTTCAAGTGTCAGAAAAATCTGGGAAACATGGAAACCTTCTCAGTTTACCTCAAATATGCAAGATCAACATTTATACTTTGGCGCTAGCTTGTTTTTACAGTGTACTGTTGTTAAATCCCACATTCCTACTCTCTAAACAGTTCTTGCTGTCACTTCATCCTTTGTTTTCTCAGCCAATTTCTTGTTTGTCACAACATTAAGCCTCTTTCTAAGCTTTTGAGAACAAAATATGGTTCTTTCAGCCAGAGGGCATAGTGGTAAAAAAAATGAGATGAGTGAACTGTTAGAGCAAGGATTATTTTAACTCCATCTACACTCCCAGAGTGAAAGCAATGAACCACTGCAGTTGTCTAGATTCATGGCAGAGGCTGGGTTTCCTTTGAAGATCTGCCCCCCATATCAGAAGGAGGTTGGAGGCTACCCAAGTCTGAAGCTAAATCCTCTTGACTCCTCTCTCCTGCAGGATAGATCACCTCAGCAGAGGTGCATTTCAAATTGCTGGATGGCTAGCAAAACTCTTGACTACTTCAGGGATTTACAAAGGCTTCAGGGAAGGGCCTGTGTAGGTGTTTCAGACAGGCCCTAGAGAATGACAGCTGAGGTGAATCAGGGTCAACCTCCTGATGCACAGAACGAACCGAACCAAACATTCCTTCGGAGGTATGCAGTACAAACGCAGGCACAGCTGCCTGCAGGAGGAGGAGTTAGCTGGTTCCTGGTACAAGTTCCTGCCACTGTTCTCCAAATTCCAAGTCAAAGACACCAGGAAAGAAAATAGATACCGTGACATGTCAGAAGATGTTTCCATCCCATTGCTTATATAGGAAAGAAACAGATTAATTCAGGACAAAAGATTACATGGTGTAACTGACAGAGTGGGGTAAAATTAATACAGTGGAATCTCATTGAATGAGACTGTATTTTTCTCAAGTCTGGGATTAATGAATCCTTCACCCCTTTCTACTCCAGGAACATTACCTCCTTTTTTTGCAGGGCAGATGATACAGGAAATCTTTCTTCTAGATTTAACAACCATGCGTTAAATGACTGAGGACTGTTCTGTTCTGCCCCTTGCTCCCTGTGGCCACTCCCTGCTTCCCCAGCTTGGCAGGCTTCACTCCATATAGCTCCTTCCACAACTTCTTTCGGCTGGTATCTCTCAAGCCTGCCCCTGGCAGCTGGCTGTCTCTCCACCTACTGACCCCATTCTGCCGGGGCTGCAGTCCCGTACAGCAGCTGTCTCAGCCTGGAAGCCTCTGCCGGCCACTCACAGCTGGGAGAGGCAATACGGCTTTTCATTTACCTGCTTCCACCCTGCTCCCTGTACCCACATCCTCAGTCTCAGAGCTTGGAGACTGAGCTAGCCAGGAATTTCCTAGGGAAATAATGCATTTTTGACAGAAAATTGCATTTTCACAGTATCAGAATGTTCAGAAAAAGGTTTAATCTCAAACTGGTTCAGAACAAAATCCCTCACTGCTTCCAGCTTTGTTTTTCTACAATTCTTGTTCTGAAAGGAATGCTGGTATTTCTAGCCTTTGTCCAAACTAAAAAAAGAAAAATATCACCATTTCCCACGGACTACATATTCAAATTTTGAACTATTCTTAGAAAAGCTCTTTTAAGAGTCAAGTCTTCAAATTTGTATAAGTCAGCAGAATGCCATCGAGGCATGGCAGCAGAGGATCTGGCCCCATGATCTCCAAACCTACTGTGAACTGCAAACCTACCCAGCTGTGACATTTTAAATCCTGGTCTCTTAAAGGCTTTTCTAAATTGTCACATCTTTCCCATACACCATCTCAAGAGGTATGATTTACAGATGAAACCTCTTAGTAAATAGTATACCTAAAGAATAACAGCTATTTAGAGCTCAGTGTACTTACACAGTAATTATTTCTCCATTTCCCATGGAAGAGGAGTTGCAATAGGAAATGACACTGGTTAGCCTGAGTAGTGCTCTGAGGGCATTTGCTATCACCATGAGACCAGTAATTCTCTATCTGCGGTTTCTGAGAAAGAAAGGCTGAAACAATAGCTTAAATGCAGCTGACTTTAAAGCATACCTAATTATCTCATTCAATATGCACCTGTTAAGGGGTCTCAGTTTCTAGTAAATAATGATGTAATTTAACCCCTTCCTCCAATTTAAGGTTTCCAGGTTTCGTTATAGATCTCACAGCTTTGACACTAAGCATTCCTTGATCAAAAAACCTCCATGCTTATCGTCACCAAAACAAGGTTAGTACCCTTTCTTAACCAGAGGAAATACTAGGTAATGTTACTTGAGCTCTCAACATTTTTAAGAACAACAGTCACTCTCAGGGAAATATGAAATACATACTGAAGAAAGATCATCACTGGAGGGATGCTATGGGCCTGTAATGGGAGTATAACTGAGTAACAGAAGGGTTAAAGCCCTCTTAAAGGTAGAAATCTTAGTACTAGCACAAGACACCTTGAAGGTTTAAGCATCACCTCTAACATGAAGTACATACAGTCATCTTAAAGCAAAAAAATCACCCCAATATGCCTTGGGAAAAAGAGCTTGTGACTGACTTCTCAGCAAGCACTTAGAAAAAACCCATCCCTGAGCAGATTCTCCTCAAACTGTTTCACAGTCAGGAAACTTTTAAGGTGACTGTTAGTGACCAACAGTTTTGCTGTTCCTCAGAATTGTTGGTCTGACATTCCTCCCACAATTTCCACAAAAGATTGCAGTATGGAAGGATAGGTCTCACATTTTAAGCATGCTGGCCCAACTGCATATCTCATATTTCTTTCATACATATTTTATTTTGTGTAATGAGATTTCATAGTGCAGAATGAATTAGAAGATACAGGCTATGCTGGAAAAGACGACATCAGGAAGATGGGAGACAGGACTAAATTAGCTGCCAGAACTATTTACGGAGGGCACCCAAAACCCTGAACAGATTTACTTCTGCTGCTTGAAATATTCATGTTCTCAAGAGGGAACCAGATCAGTCTAAGGCACTACTTCTTCCAAGAAGTTCTTGACATCTCAGAATTAAGCTACATTAAAACACTGGAGGAAGGCGTTAATTCTTTTAACATGTAGAAGGCAGCACCTACAAACTGTGCAATCGCAAGCACATAGTGTGCCCAGAGATGAAAAACAAGAGCAGATATATAAATGGTACCACTCATCAGTGAAGCACGTCTCATGTGTCTTCTCAATACCAAGGGCTAAATAGCAAGCTTGCTCCAGTCACAAGCACAGCAGCCATCCAGGAGTGACTGTCCCAGAAACACAGAGTCTCCTTTATGGTTCCCTAAACATACATCCTACATACTACCCTCAGCACATGGATAAAGCCACTCACTCCCCATCTAAGACAAAATGTTAGCTCCGCTGTTCTCTGCTGGCTTTCTGTCCTCTGCACACTCTGCCCCCAAATACTTTACAGACCATAGGAAGGTGACTGGGATATCTCCAACGTAGTGCTGTTTAACAGCTCTAGGATTGTAGCAAGTGTTCAAGGGAGTCAGGGGAGTGAAACAAGAACTAACAAAAACCTGACGTTATTTACAAGAGATCTTGTGATTGTTCCCTCTCCGTCAGTAGCTTACACAGATCAGAAGGAAGCAAGACAAAAAGGCAATCATGCTTAAATATGAAATGCATTGAGAAAGATATCCTGAAGTATAATGCTTACTTCAGGCAGAAGGTGAAATCATTGAATCTTTCCCACAAACATTTGCAGCAAAGAGTTGAAGCTGATGATCAAGGAAGTGGACTACAAGCCTGCCATAAACTCAAGAAACTCACATATATGCCAACCACAAAAGCCCACTGGCTTCACATTCAATAGGTAATGATGTAATTAGTGTGTAAGTAACTATACAGGTGGTAAAAACAAACAAACAAACAAACAAACAAAACCCCAAAACCTGTTCACAGATAGCAGACATTATTCAGGAAGTAATCACATTCATAAAAAATACTGGTCTTGAATTTTTATCTTCATCTTGCAATTACTGGGAGAATAAAGTTATTTCTAAAGAATGTAGCCATTGCACCAATTTAGGAATATCACGATACAGTGTTCTAGACAACAGCAGACACTGTCTACGGATAAAACACAGCTGAACAGGTAGACTTGAGATTTAGCTACTCTTTCCATCTGAGAAAAGTTTGTGCCTCTGCTTTTTTCCTGTTAACCATAAGATATTATGATCTTTTTAAAGATTCAATACCGGCATATTTAGTATCTGGGCACTGTTCTCTAGATTTCCAACTCCTTTTCAAGCACTGTATTACTGCAGTAAGCACAGAGAACAAAATAAATAAATATTCTTATGATTTAAATTATTATTTCTCCTTAAGAGTACGAAAATTATCAAAGTGTTTATATCTCATGAACTCTTTGATAAATTTTCTATTTAGGAACCTCTAGAGAAATTGTTTCCAGGGTCTTTTTTTCTTGAGACACAGAACTTTTTGTTAACAGTTTGCTGGGTATGATGTTGAGATCAGAAAGTTAAATCAATTGAGCCCCAGTCAGAGACGATCACTATGAAAGACTCCCTCTGGCAAGAATTCCAGATTTTTGTTCTCAGTAATAACACCTCACTTTGAACAAAAACAGGAGTAATGTTAAATACTTGCTTTCAGTTGGCTGCAAGTGTTGGCTGCAAGATCCACAATTCTGTCTCTGTTTTGTCACTGAGTGAATCTCAATCTTAATGGTCTTCCCAGATTTAATTTACACAATAAAATGTAATTTGCTGTCTTCAGTACTGAAATTTGTTTCTTTCCTTCATGAGTTGAAGGTCTATTCTATTATGCAATGCAACTTCATATATGATAAATTAAGAGGCACACAAATTTGACTGCACATCCAGGATTCTTTTCTGAGCACAGCAGAGTGCTTGGCATGTGAAGTTGTACACCCGTCTGACTCTTTTCTTGCTCGTCATTTGCAGTTTGTTCTACTGAATCTGGAACAGCCACTTAAGGGCAGGCAAAGCGCCATTTTATGAGAGTGGTATGAGCACAGACGGCCAAGAGACTACATATGAAAATCAAAGTTGCTCAGTGACAGCAGCACTCCAAGCTAGGAATGTCCAAGCAGCTGTGAGGGCTGATCTACCCTGCCTATTTTTAATGGGATGTGTCATTGGGCCTAGATTAATTTTCAAAATAAAAGATACTTCTGCAGATATGTGAAGGGAGTTTCTATGCCTCTGCTGAATTCAGATAAGTATAATGCAATAGTAATGTAGTGCTGGAGATTTCCTGGTCTCTTGGTGTGTTCCAGAAGGAGCAGTGCTGGGTGCAGTAAAGTTGGGAGGCAGGCGAGCCACCATGCAACAGTTAACGCGCAACAAGCATATGCTCTCTCCCAGACAGTGCTAACAGGGAGGCTACAGTTTACTCGTTTCCTGGTAAATCCAGATTTACACAGAAGAGAGTATGTGAATGTCTATGTCCCATCATACTCTTGTTGAGATCAGTGGATATTCTTCCACTAGCTTCTATAGAAATCCAACTGGTTTAAAGTTGGTAGATGGCCAGGACAAGTAAATCCTGTCCTGTAAATTTAGATCAGAAGACCACTTCTGTGACTTTCAGATTAGGAGATCTATGTCTCCATTACAATACATCTGACTAACAGGATTTAGTCTTTGTACGCAGTTAAGCTTCTTGGGGTTACAACCACTTGATTCCTAATTCAAAAGAAGTAGGTGTGAATGCTTACATACTGCTTTATTATACTGTCATGGCAACAAAATCCTCATAGCTGCAATGTCATTGTTAGTCATGTAGCAAAGGACAGCCAGAGGATGTTCACTGCCTCAACCCCCCTCAAAGGTTAATACCACAAAAAACTCCTGTTCCAAAACACTGAAATATCCACTATTGTAATACCTATTTCAGGACCACTGTAATGCAATTGTCTTCATACATATTGACAGATGTTCTACATTCTTTTTAATGCCCTGTGTTTTTCCCTCTTGTTTGATAAACCAGTATCACTACTCAGACCTACCTCTTTTTTAATGGAACATATTTTAAGAAATATAAAAAGGAAGGCTGGCTAATAGTAAATATGTTACAGGGCACCTCAAGATTAATTTGTGAAATAATTCCAGATAAAAAAGTATAGTATTTGTAAACACATACCAGTCTGGTGTAATATGCTGAACATTTGTATGAACTGACTTCTGCATGCTACAAAAAAAAAAATCAATCAAATAGAACATAGTTTAGAAGATGTCTTTTAATTGATGATGAATTTCTACAGTGCTACAGTATTAACGATCTCTAAAACAAATACCAGAATCTATAGCTCAACAAATCTCATAATCTTTGCAAATAAATAAGTTATTAAAAGTACCATATTGTGTTGTTTTCCTGTCTGTGTAAACTGTTAATGATAATGCATTTGAGAAAAAATAACAATAATGAGCAGCTGCGGTGCATTTACATTATTAAGAATCTTTAAGTACAATTCTATACATGATACACTTAGATAAATATTTCCGTACTTACACTTTTACAAAGCCATCAACTGAAAGGACATAAAATACATTCAATACTGAACAGAGAAGCAAGAGAGCTGTGAATAAAAAGACAACATGTTTCAGTTGATACAACATGACACAAAAAGTATTGTACATTTCAGAACTCAAAAGCCACTACCAGTTGCAGGCTTGAACTTGACAGTAAGTTCCTACGAGAGGGCTAGAGTTACCCAACATCCAGGTTCTCCACAGTTCGTCTTGGTACAGCCTTAAGTTCAGTTGTCAGACTTACTCACTTTTGTGACCTAAGAGTTCACAAGACAGGTCTTCTCAATCTGGTAATTCATGAGGATGAATCACTTATTGACATCTGTAAAGCCTTCAGTCCTACTGAAGGCACTCAAGACCCCTAGAACGGCACGAGTGGCATACAGTACCAGACACTGAACCAAGAGTACCACCCACTATTAAGGTGTGCTGTCATTGAAGAAAATTTAAGGAGCTATCCTTGGCAAATATTAACCTGTCACTTTAACATCCTTGCAAAGCTTAGTTAGTAGGCACTAGCAATACCGCAACTCACTTGAGCAAGAGAACAGAGAACTTTGCAAAAACATGAGGTGTTTGTTTCTTAAACAGTCATTGTAACAAACATAAAACAAAACATTTTAATGGGCAATAGTTAATCATCTATAAAAAGTATATGTTCAGCATGAATTTAAATTGTAAACCGGTAATAAATAATACAGTATCTCTGAGCGCATGTTAAAATATACATGATGAAATAAAATTTAATTTTCAGAAAAGCTTTCAATTTTTTTTGTTCAAAAACACATTTAACCAATCCTTTATAAACAACTGCAGCCAGTTTGCCTGCCTGAAAGGTTTTACTTATGAAGTGCTCCTGCCTAATGCAGAACACTTACTTGCATTAACTTTCCTTCCCTTGTTTTTCTAAGGCAGATTAAGTAAAAGCTGAATTCACAAAAACCGTTAATGTAGCAAATACCTTAAATTATAATTTATTGTAATGCTTGTAATTTGTTTTCATTCTAGTTTATTTAGTAATCATATAAATATCCAAATATCCACTACAGTAAGCTACTGTGAAGACTGCAAGTACCACAGTTAGAGCAGTAGCTAGACTTAGATTTAAAATGCACGTATTTCTTTCTGGATAAGAAAAGGTAGGTTCCCTCTTGCCACAAAAAAGGTCTCCATGCACCTCCCTGTTAACTAGTCATTGCAGTCTGTCCATTAACATGAACCTGGCTAAATGTTGTGTTCAATGGGAGTTAGAAGCAGCACACTGCACCATTCTTCCAAGGCTGTTAATTTTGAACTATACTATCGAGAGCAGTGTGGCATAGCTATCTTGGCATACCAGTATTTCAGAAAAATACAGGCCTACAGATAGTAGTAATAAGATAGCTGAGTGGAGCAGAAAAGCCCTTTCTGTAACACACACTTTGTGCACAGAGATCCTCCCAGCTGATCTCGAGCTCCCTAAGCAGGAGGTATGAGAGCATGTTGAGCTTCCTCTTTTCTCACATCCTGCGTAGTGAGAGGTGAGAGAAATGACGTCTATCAACTACTGTTCACAATGGCCTCAGTGACCCTCTTGGCAACTAATGTGGCAGATGCAATTCCTTTGTACTGCCCATGCCCTGAGGCCAGGATCTGGCCTCTAGACATTCTGGGCAGAGCTGTGAAACAAGGTGACTCACCCAGTCTGTCCCAGAACAGCCTTTCCCAGTAGGAACAGTGGGTGAGTGTTGGGGGGAACCTCAAGAAAACCAACCGCTTTCAGCTGGAGTTTATAAAAAGGACAGTAGGTTTATGTTACTACCAATAGTAGGAAATGTCACCTAATGAATACAAATCTCCTTCCAAATGCCTATTCCTATGCATTGTCATTGAAAAAGTTTCATTAGGTCATACTCTATATTAATCTGTCCCAGAAGCATATATAGCCCAAGTAAGAAAACACCTTTATACGAACAATTTGTTAAAGACTACATCAAAACATTAAAGATGCTGATGTTTGAAAACATTCCTAATCTTTCATAAACAGGAGGATTTCAATGCTTTAGAAAACTAGGAATATTGCAGAGAGGAAATCAAAAAGACAGGTGTCAAAAAGAAGTTGGAAGGAGAGCACCATATGAAAATCATACGTAACTTTTTCTGTCCATTTAACAAGCTAATTAAATGTTTCACAATGTTATACTGAAGTTTAAGTAAACTACCTAGGATAAAATCCTGGCCCACCTGAAGTCAATGGTAAGAGGATTTTACCTGCAATTCTCACTATCTTTGAGAAGATATTAAAACAAAAGGTATATGTTGAGGCTTCAGTGAAAGGCTTCAATTGAAAAAGAAGAGGAAGAAAAGAACATGTTGCTTGGTATTTTTTTAAAGTACATGCCATGTAAACTAATCTACATGGCAATCTCCCTGGTCTATGAAACATTGAATGCAATACTGTAAGTAATTTTTAGCTTTATTTTTATTCATTTATCATTTAGCAAGACTCTTCAGTAACTGTAAATGACTAAAACTGTAAATGACTAAAATGTAAAATTGTATCATTACCTTGTACACTGTTGCTTTATGAAAGTACAAACCCAAGATTTTAGCAAACAGTGCTGGTTTTCATGTCACATGTACAAAAGGATACAAAAATAGCTCCTTGATTGACATAAGATAATATCCTTAGACCACAATGAAAACAAATATAATACAGTACTACAGTGCAGGTATTCCTTTTATTACAGGAATAGTATCTGAGGGATAGACTAATCCAATCAAGGACTTCAAAATCACATCCTTAAAGTATCCAATGAATTTTCAATGAATGGATAGCTATGGTCTTCAGTGAGCTGCCCTGACAGTAAAAAAGGAGACACAGAACTTAATCTAATCTTAGTTACTCGTATTTCATCACACTCTTTTGCTTGCTAACTGGGAAGTATTTTTAAAAACTGCCATGATGTTCCTCATGGATCAAAAAGCAAGTGAAGTTTATGAAACAGTACTCTAAGATCTTTGGACAAATACAACTACTAGTCTGAACATGTGTAACAACTATTTTCTGATTCAGTGTTGTAAATGTAGTTTATATTTTAAACCTTTAATAATTTTAGCTGCATATAAAACAGAGAAGTAATAAGTTAAATTACAGCACCTTGCATGAAATTTGTTCTAAAAAATATAAAGATTACACCTTTTGAAATTGTAAGGAATACAACTATTCTATCTCAAGTCCAACATGTACCTGTCATTTAAAAGGAAGCTAATTAACATGTAATGAAGACATGTATAAATATCATAAATTTAAGGCACAAAATGGATGCTTTTTCATCAAATTACCTGAGATACCAGAAAAAGGTGTATCTACAATTTTCAAAAGAGCTTTATTATCATAGAATCATTGAACTAAAAATGGAAAGTGCCTATTCAAGCATGTAGTTCAAACTCTTGCCAAAGGAAGATTATTTTCCACTATTGCATTACATCTAACTTAAAACCTTCCAAGAAATTGTATGCATTGATAAGCACTCCTGTGTCATTCCATAACCTAACTGATCTCATTGGTAGGATCTTTCTCCTGATATTCATTGGGTACATACCTTGTTTCAAATTTATATAATCAGTTCTAGTTACACCTTCATACTTAGAAAGCCTCTTCCTTTACATGTATTTGTCATATAACAAAAAATTATACATATTTAACAACTCAATCTCTCTGACTTCTTTCTCACTTCAACTGATTTTGTTACTGTTCTCTGGCTTTTCAGAAGATTGACTCAATTTCTCACTCAGGAGGTATCCAAAATATAAGACTGTACTCCAGAAATTACCTCAGCAATCACAAGGACTCTTCTGATTTCCAGCTGCCTGATGCAGCTCTTCTGCATACATACTCTTCTTTTGACATTAGTGATGCCAGAAGCAACTTTGTTGCTTACATTATCAAGGCTTCTTACTACATTATTACATTTCAATCTTCTCTCTCTCTCACTAAGTACCCAAGTTTCCTCAAATGCGTTACCTTTTCTCTGAACCTCTTGGGCTGCATCTAATTTGTTGGATCTCTCCCACTCAGGTATCATATAGTGTAATATCATCTGTAACTTTTATTAATATACTGTAGATCCCTCTTGCAGATTATTGAAGACATTAAATAGAATTAGGTCAACACCATATAAACAATTAATGGGGAGGGAGCAATTAAAATTGCACAATGGGATGATTCAAAGCACAATCTGTATTTTAAGACGCTATTTCAAATATATTTTATCCCACTTAGCTATTTATAAGAAGTTAAATATCTCACTGTAGCCACATTTTCTAAATGCAATACCATAATTTGTCTGCATACGTAACTAAACATAGAACAGGAAACATGCTGACAATCAGTCTTCCTCTGCAAATGAGTCCCATTCCAGCCACTGCTCAGAGAAAGATAGGCACATCAAGTCTACTCCTCAGCACAAACTTTTAACTGGTTAATATTACATCTATTATTCTACATATCTTTAAAATTACAAATGAAAATACAGAGAGATCTAAATTTCCACTGACAATCAAGAATTCAGCTCCTTTCAAAAGTTATTCTGGAATTCTACAGTGTGATCCTGTAACTCAAAAAATGTTGAACAACATGCTAACAGTACTTATAACTGGAACGGTATTATTTAATATAAAGCTTAAATAACATTTAAGCCACCTAGTCTATCAAAAACATCATTACCTAATTTATGCTCTGTTTTCCAGAAGACTCACTTTCAGTACAACTTATCAGTTCTCCTTCTGTTCTTGATGATGACTTATCGGTCATAACAGAACTTTCAGAATAGAAAGCACAGTAGCCAACTATTCCAATTCTTAAAGCTATTTGTCAACCTATTGAAAATCAGAAAATAATTTGTCTGAAGAGATGAACAATTAGAAATCAAAGTGAAATCAAGAATAAAAATGTAAGTCTGAAGATATATCAACTGTAAAAAGAATACAGTCCATGCTATTTTATGCACAGTTGTTTATTCTTGTTCCATGTTTTAAAACTTGGACTCAGAAAAATCACAGGAAGTTTTGGGTTTTTTACCCTCTTTTTTTCCATTAAAAGCACCATAGTTACACTGCTTGATTCAATCGTCCTTTTCCACTATCACTTCTCCATGAAGCACCCTTCTTCTCTGCCGCAGCATGTGGAAGTAGAGTTGTGGAAATACTTGATCAAAGCATAAAAGAAAGCAAATTAGATGAAAAAATTCAACAGATCACATAACAGAAAAATACAGTTTTGCAGAATGATGAACTGAGGAAAAATTATGGCAAACAGTGCTGCAGTTGGTTAAGGTAAGTAATAGCAAGTCATGAACATTGCAGTGAATTACAAAACAATAATTGCTTAGAAGTCAGACAAGGCCCCCTGAATGTATATGCTGTGTTCAAGGAACTTCCCTCCAACATTTTCTTTGTATAAACAGGCCTTAACCACTTTCCAGCAGTGCCCGAAGTCTTCAAATCTGTGCTAAAATAAGCATGTTTGAATTAAGACTTTGAGGAGGATACAAATTTACCCTACTTGTTCAAGTCTGAAGTGAGGAGCTCCCTCTCTCCTGGCCCTCTGTAATCTATTAGATTACTGTCCTGCTGATAGATTTGATCCTTATATTTAATGGATAGACAATCAGATTTATTCCTGAAGCATTAAGTTATATAAACAATTGTAAAACTGTTAGTAAATTACAATAGCTTAGGACATTTTTTACTCATATAAATCTCTCTTGTTAGCCTTCATGATTTCTTGTGACAAAAGCTTTCACAGTGTGTGGGCATACTGTGGAAGTCCATGTTTAAGGTCAACTTCTTAAACAAATACTTTTTATGGATGCAGATCACAGACCCTTTTAACTTCAGTTTTCTTCCTTCTCAATGCCTCTCCCTAATCTCTTGCCTTCTTTCTAGCCTCATTGTCCTGATTATCTAAAATATTCTATTTGCCTTGTTTGGTCTAGCCCCATTCATGGTGCTGTATCTGAAGCAAGTTGCTTTCTCCTTGCCTACACTGCTTAGGTACCAGTGGAAATAACACTAAGTGAAAGACAGACAGCCTCTCTAATCTTAGCTCTGGTTAGCCAATTGATCTGTGGCTTCTGGTATCCAGAAGTACAAGGACGATCTGATTAAACCAGGGACTGAAGGATGTTCAGATAGGTTTGGGGCATAGATTTCTGTGAAAATGAAATCTTGGAGAATATTGCTCCAAGTTTTTCCAAAGCATGCTCAAATGGTGATTTTCAGAGGTGACACGTAAATGGACATTAATAGCAATAAAAACAAGGCAAATCTCTGGCACAACTTGCAGGACAAATTTTAAGCCATTGCTTCAAAGTGGCAGAGGCACTAGAAATTCTCAGCGACACAGTTACAGACATTTCTGCGTGTAAGCAAAAAGGTTTCTTACTCTGTTCAATTCTTAGAAATGTTTTTAGCATTTTCACTGAAATTTTTAACACAGCTTATGTTCTGAGGCAGAAAACAGGACAGAAAATTACAGTCTAACCAATTAAATCAGAGCAAAGTTTGGAATAACAGAAAACAGGCTTTTATAGTAGAAAGTGTTCAGCGAATTTAACTACAGGCAGTGTTTCCAGCATTGCTGATAATTACTATGTTGTTAGCATTACTACAGTTAAGTAATACTTACACGGCACATAGGAGAACATGACAATAATAAGGAAGTAATAGTAGTCAAAGGAGACATTATATTTGTTGGGAAGTCTCAGTGAAAACATTCCTGTTTTCTTCACGTAGGGTAAAGCAGCATATATGGTTAGCAATTCACCTGCAACTCCAGCAGGATACAAAATGATAAAAAAGTTGTATCTGTATTAAAAAAAAAAAGCTCTTGTGAGAAACACCTCATGAATTTAAAATTTCCTTTTGCTATTATTAGTGACACAGCAATGTATTACAGTAGTTCCTGCACCAAAATCAAGGACCACATCCTGACTTGGCTCAGAATACCAGTTTCAGTTACTTTGGATAGCATTGCTTAGGTTTACAGAGAATGCATTCCTCAGTTCTTTTATTTAAAAACAGTGAAGTATCAGAATGTTTGTATGTCTTTCTAATACTAAACAGTAAGAAATCCACAAATTTGTAGTCTCCAATAACTACTTTTTTAAATTTACTGATCTTGCTCCTGTTGTCCCTGACAGGATTCAGACCAGGACTGGACCCCAAATTCAGATGATCCTACACATCTTTGTTGCAGTGCCCGCACACTGGGTATTTAACTCTATGGATTATAATTTTTTAGGAAGATAATGGAAACGTTGAGAAACATCAGAAGCCTGTTTTATCCACTGCCACATAAGAAATCCAAATAATACTACGTTTACCACTAACGGAAATGGAAATTAAAAATTAAAGAAAATTAGACTGCCAGAAACTTACAAGATCCATTTTAAAATGGGAAGAAAATGTTCAAATAAAAGGTGAAGGCATTCAGTTTAAAGAAAATGTGGTTTGAATGCCATAGGCCCCAAAGATGGTGACAAAATGAAAACCATAATCAATAGGGTTTGTGCTGTCCTTAGGCACAGTACACCACGGAGACGCAGTTTCTCCTAAGGAACAGCTCTCAAGTTCATGCAGGGAACAGCAATGAGAGCTGTTGGACAGAGAGAAAGGTACAGCGTGCACTCCGTGAGCAGGAGAGATTAGATCCAAACCAGCAGCAACCAGACATGAAACCCTCCTAGGAGCAAATGGGCTTAGAGTCGTCACACGTCAAAGAACAGATTAGGGAAGGTATAAGAAGGAGCTGATGCCATGATCTACACACAGTTTGTCTCTATGCAGTGAAAAAAATACCAAAGTAAAAATTCTGAACTAAAATTTAGAGCACACCTATTCCATTAACAATGGATAGACAATTATAAGCTAAAGATCAGAAATTTCCAGCTCCCTTGGAGTAATGAATTTACGTCCAGTTGTGCTGTTTGATTACCCATTAATCTTGATGGGATATTTTGGACTCTGTGAAAAGACAATACATTTTCAAATGTTTTGTTTATAATACATTTCACGATATATCTCTGCTGTGAGAATGTCAGTTTTCCCTATTGTCTATTGCAAGGAAACAAAAATTCCGTCATTCAAGACACGCTGACTTGGTGGCAAAAAGTGTATCTGTCAATGTAGTACTTTCTGAATGCATTTCTCTTTCTGAAGCCTACATAAAAAATTATTAATGAAACCAGACCTGATTATTTTTAAGTTTGCCATTTAGCACTTAAACATAACCAAGCCTACCACCTTAAGTATTAGCAAAAAAGAGAGTGTATTATAAGAATGGACTATATATTAGACGTATCAAAGAAGTGCATTAGAAGCCTCAGAACTGCATTATCTATAAAGGAAAATAAACAAACACACTCTTTTAAATAAGTCACCTGAATGTAGGTTAGATATTTTCCTTCTAACAGTGTAAGTCTGTCTGTCTTACATGTATGTTTCAAATAATGACTACAGAGAATACTACTCTTCCACTTGAGTCTCCTGATAAACATGCAGTCTCTGTAATGTATGTTGATCTAGTGGCCAACCTTAAGTATGCTCCAAAATCAAAACAGTTTTGATATGGAACACGCTTTTTGTGTGGGCTAAACTCAATATTTAGCTTCACTACACAGATATAACCTTAGAAAAGCTCTGATAAAGCAGAACTTCTCATGAAGTAATAATATGCATACAGATTGAGTGACAACTCCCATGTTTTCAAAGACCTGAAATCCACAAAGACTAGTACAAGTGCTTAATTTTGGGCATTGTATTCATAAGCATCTTAAGGAGTCATTCTCTAAGTTAAAAGATGACTCCAAAGACAAAGAAAAAAATTAAAGTAAATGAAAGCAGAGTTCAAAGCGTGAGACACAGAAAGCAAAGAACAAATCACACCCCAAAATCTCAGCTAAAATATTTTTAACATTTTAAACCAAGTAACAACGATCCCAACTACAGAAAGCAACTGACTTGCACTCTGCTGACACATAACCAAAGCTCAAACATCTGCTCTCCTGTGTGTTAGCTCAGCATGCGTGAAACTAACATGCACAGAACCATGAGAAACTGAAGTGCAAGACATCTCCACCTGGCCCATTTAATGAAGTATGGCAAATGGTTGAGCAGGTTGAATGTGTAGAAGGAATATCGAGTAATCTCTGTCACAGTCCATACGACCAGAAAAAGAATAACGCTCTCCTCATTCTGGATCTGCAGAAGTATAAAGAACCAACACTTTCTTCATCCTTAAGCTTATTTTCTGTGCAAACTGCAACAGACTTCTGTTTAACATATATGGAACAGAACTAACATCTTGTAAAGAAAGAAAATTTTGGCATAAAGTGATATGCTGAAACCATTTCCATGTACAGTTCTTTATCATATGCATTTACTAACACAGACATTTTGCACACTAAGCAATCTTTATCCATTACGCAAATATCAAAATATAAACCCTATAATTAACCTTATTCCTCCTCTTTGTTCTCTATCTGCATTTTCACTGTGCTATCTAACTGTCTCCCTCTTTTTATTTGTGGTTGATTTACTGGTTTATTTTCTTACTCCTCAAAAGATCAAGAAGAAAACAATGCTACAGAAGATACGTTCCTTTCACAATCAGTTTTTACCTATTCTGCATGTCACTACTCTGTCTCCTAGACTCTCTTGTACCTTCTATCTTGCTTCTTCCTCACCGTATAATCACATCTCCATGAAACTTTAGACAAAAGGAATTGCTTTGCATAATTTACTAACTGGAAATTGATTGCAGAAGATCAAATTTGGCAGACTTCAGGGAGCTGTAAGGTAGTTAAGGAGTTGGAGGACAGACGGATCACTAAATGAAGAGTAGTTGGGAGATCTGGAGCTTTGGGTAAACTAACTCAACAGTCCCGTTTACGATTTAAGTTCTGAGTCATTAAACTGCCTCATCGGTAGATAGCACATCTCTCTGCTGTTTCAAAACATTGGTTCTTTTTCACTTTAAGTGAGCAAATAAACAAAAGTCCCCAAATACAAAGAAGGCACATGGGAATCTATTACAAACACTACCTTCTGAAAAGAAGAATTACATGCAAGTAATTTTGTTTTCTTTAAAAGGGGAGGAATTTTGTAATACACTTCCATGCCTGAAGGCTGAAAAGCTCCAGGGATGTCTGCGAAAGAAAATAAAGTAACACAAGTTTTGTTAAAATTACAAAAAAGGGAAATTATTTTTTAAAATAAAATGCAACACGGTGACAAAGCTTAACACATTTCAAAGATGCTGAAAATCCACAACTCTTTCAAAAGTCAAGAAGAATTATAAGTGCTCATGACCTCATAAAATCGCACCCTCAGTGTGTCAAAGAAGGTGCACTTTTAGTGAAAGAATCTCACCAAAATCACAAAAGAGAAGGAGATATAAAAATACCGCTAAACTCACAAACAAATAGCAACAACTGAAGTGCAAAGACATCTAAACAAATAAGCAAATGTAAAGACAGAATTAGGCTGTTCTTAGCCTCATGCGATTAAAGACAAACATTGATAACCCAAACTTGGATTCATGTCACAGTGCTAAATCCAAGTAGAAGAGCTTTAAATAAGTATGACAAGAATTCCTATCTGTTGCCTTGCAAATCTCCAGTCAAGTAGAGAGATCTGGGTCTGGCTGTTATCACTAACGTGCTTCTCACCACCTAAAGTGACCCTCAACATTCAGGCCTGCTAAGCAATAACAGCACGAAATACAATCAGACATACATTTAGACGCATTTTTTCTTGGACACAGCTTGACCTACTGTACTGAAGACAGAGGAAACAAAAGAAATGACCGGATACACTAAAGATTTAATCCACTGCAGATAGTAACAAAATGCAAAAGTGCAGTGCTATATTCCAGCATTCATGCAAACATTCAATATAAAAAACTTGTTAATCTTCGAGACATTTTCCCTTAAGGAGAAAATGAAAACACTTAGCTTAGCAAAACAAATAGACAAAAAAGCTATGAAAAGCCTATTCCATTTTAAGAAAAGCAACAGTAAAGGAAAAGATGAAGTGTAGAAAACGAGTCCTCTGTGAACTGAAACAGGCAGGTGCTATGATAGCCCATCAGCAGAAGGGCATATGCCATCTGCTGGTGAGACAGTTTAATGGCTCAGCTTTCTAAGTTTAAAGAAATGCAAGAGCACAGACTCAATATCCATCATTTAATTCTTACATGCCCTTCACAGAAAGCAGACCTCAGAAACTGAACTGGATGTCCTATCTACCAGTGGTAAGCAGTCTGCTTGTTTCATTCTGCTAACGAATCACGAGACTTACCATAATCACCTACAGCCAGGCAAATAAACTATGATCATTTATACAGGACCTTAAGTGTCACAGTGGCATGCTGGATACTTGATATATTTTTAATGAAAAAAATGCAGTATGCATGCCATCAAATGTTAAAATTACCATAACATTAAAATCTTGAGAAGGTTCCTAAAATAAACTGCAAAATCACAACCATGTTTATCCAGGTAAATTCCATTTAAGACATATTTTCATTTAGATTAATTCAGTAAGTGCTAATTTAAGTTTCTGAAAGGGAACCAGTAACATTGTGGTAGATTTGCTGGTAAATAATAACAGTAGTCATTGATTTCATTCAGGCAGACCACAGCCGGCACGATGCCGAAGACAGTGCTGATTCACAGCTAAGACCCAGACTATCTTCTGGGTAGAAGCACATAAATTCCATCCTGTAATCCCAACTTGCAAAATTGCACTCAGGTATGTAAGTGTTCCCTGTAGGAATGTCATTAATTTTTAAATTGGTCTTCCTTGTGAAAGAGAACTGTATTAATAGGTTCTCCTTAAAAACAACCAAAACACGACTTGCTCACACACATACCTGTTTTATACTATGTGCAATGAACCACACCATGAAGATTCTTGAACTCACTTGGACCCCAGTCACAAGCACAGATGTGCGAACTATTCCTTAAAAAGAGAAACATGTTATCTCTGTTCCACAATGAATTTTTTAATTAGTTACAGGAGAAACTAAAACAAAGAACTCACCAACTGCACAGTGGACTACCTGTAAATAAAAACAAGTTAGAGGTTACTGATGAACAGTATGTTACTATCTACACTATAAACATGGCCTTTTGATATTAATATAAACCTAGGCTTAATTCTGAAGGAGAATTGGTTTTTTATCTCCAACTATCAGTCTTTAAAAGAAATACACATCAGAGCCCTGACAACCAATGCTGTGTTGGGCTCAGCATCTGATCTATGCAAACACATGAAAGGGATTTATTTTCCTAATTAATCGTATATATTACAGATTTAGATACTTACAAAGCATTTATTTTTTTCAACTAGTAGGCTTCTCTTCCATTATCTTCTTCAAAGAATTTTACAGGACAATGTGGAGGGAGTCAGATAAGAGATGCTAAACACAGCAATTTTAAAATGTTCTGTATTCATTACAGATTAATAACATTATTATAATTTTGCCAATGACGGCTATGAAGCTTCAGATTTATTGTATTTTCTGGTCAGTAATGTTTAGCAAATACAGTGCTTTTCATTATTTTGACAGATTTGAGAAGAATTACTTATTGTAAAATTTTAATAGCATAAAAGCCTATATACAGGTGGCCACATGACTTTAATCGCTGCTTGAACTACAGAACCTGCAGGCAGATTGAGAAAAAGTTAAAATGTAAATAGGCACTCACTGTTGTGCCTGGGAAAGAACTGTAAGTGCTCAATATACCCAACAGTTTCATTCCATAGATGTACCATAAACTGCGATCTCTAGTGCACCATTGGCAAAAGTTGTATTTAGAGAATATTTTGCACAACTTGCACAGACTCTATTATAATGGATTATATGGGGCATGTGAATCCAGTCTGGAAGTAAGCAGGAGCAAGAAAGGCACAGAAGGATAATGAGTCCAGTATAAGGAACAGTAAGACAGAAGCTATCATCTCTGGAGGAGGAGACGAGATATCTACTACGCTAGTGGGTTGATCTGCTGGCTGGAATGCCTTCAGAGATTTTGCCTTTTGAGTTAAAGACTCTCAAATCAAAGCAGTTCCCAGGCAATACTTGATTTAAAGAAAGATTAGATTTAGGTTTGAAAAAATGTGCCCATTTGTTTCAACTAATCATCTCGCCCCCCAAAAAAACTTCATTAAATAATAAAGTTAAAAGGACTTTAAGTACTAATATAATATTTTAGGTTAATAATGTGTTTTGCCTATGGTATGAAGCATCTAGTAAAGCAAACTAATGTTTAAAATTTACCTCAAGCAAAGCAAATGTCTGGAAAAATTTAAGCGTCTTTTGAACGCTTCTGAATAAGCCTCTATGTGTTCCTTTCTGTATATAAAACCGCACCATGGCAATACCTAATACCAGCCACCTACAAAAGAAAGAGAATGGATACATTTCAAATTAGAAATCTAAAAATATCCATCCACTGTAAATAATTTAGTAAGTATTTTCTTCACAGAATATCTTTGCTTCTTCATTTGTCAGTGTTCTTAGGAGATCATTAAAAATATCTTTAGACATAAATATTATATAATGTTATGTAAACATTAGACTCTTTTATCTCTTTACTTGGAAAAGGATAGAGAATGACTTGTTTACCTTCACAGAATTGACCTGAATTGAGGGGACCCCCCAAAACCATGGGTCCCTCTGACTTTTCACTAGCAGTGACTACATATTTTTAGTACTAAATCCTCATGCATCTTTACTGTGAATTTCTGTTATTTGAAAACATGGGATGAACTGAGCACCAAAGACACCATTTTGGGTTGCAGGTTTGTATAAGTAAAGGACCTGAACCTATGCACATAATTTTTACATTTTTCATGGCCCCCAACTCATAATTTTCAGAACTGACTAGTGATCTGAATGCTTCTGTTTGTGATTGTCCAACTGAAGTTACCATCACAATTCAGTTTTCAAAATCGTTGAGAAGCGATCTTTGAAAATCAGACTCCAAAGTGCTGAAAGACGGGTGCTCTATGCTCCTGGCTTCCAGAGGCAGGTATATTTAATTGGCACATTTGATGGTGTTAGCTCATCTTTTTATATTTTTTTAAAGAAACTGAACAATGATACCAACTGATAATCCTTCCAATGTAAAAGAAAGAAAGTAAAAGTATCTTTTAATCAAAGTAAAATTTGATATAAAACTTAAATTGAGATCTTAAATGGAAATTGAGACTAAAAAAAATAAATCCTAAACTGTAGTGAGTTGATTCCCACCACCTAGCCCAGACCCAGTACAACAACCCAAGGCATGCGCAATCCCTTCTGCATAATTAATCCATGTTTATATAATTAAGATTTTCAAAATAGTGTACTATACGTTCCATCCTTAATGCAGAGCTATACCACATTCTCACAAACATCATGCTAGTGAGATGCATTGACACTTCAGGTTTCAATCCACAAAGACTAAGTACAAAAATTCTTTAATACAGATTTATAGGCATAACCAGAGCTATGGATGGCTATTTTGAAAGTTAAAAATAAAAATAAAAAAATTACAATAACTGTAGCTTAACTTCTTGTCTGATATCGGGAACAATTACTCAGTCCTGTCTTTCTACATAAAGCCATAGCAAGCATGCTGTACAGCGACATGAACTCTGGCTAAGGAAAGGCCCAAATGACAAAGCAGAAGGGTCTGAGAAATACTCAGAGGCAGATTCAGAAAGCATATAAACATTCAGAGAAATATTCATATGAACATCTGGATAAATATTTAACACAACTCCTGTTCTTATACTCTTCCCTAAACATAAGGTATTGGCTAACATTGGAAACAGGGTACCAGGAAATACTGATCTTTGGTCAGACCTGTTATGCTGTAACGGCCTGAGAGTCACACAGATCGTGACAGCTCTCTGTTCGCCTCGGATGGCACGTACTGTAATATCGGTCCCTTAACAACTCTTACACACAGTAGCTACTGCTACACAGTCACTTGGCATGGCCCATTCCAGCACGTCATGACGGCATTTCAAACTCATAAAGAGTCAGTCAGGCTTCCCCACACTGTAGGAATGATTCCTCTCCTTGACCCTTTCTACTTTAAGCCTATGAATCTGATGTGCCAGGGCTCCAAAATTTGCCCCACAGAAATGTTACTTAGATTTTATAATGGATTTTAAATCCGAGTGCCTCAATTTGAGGCTGTCTCCCACCACTGTGGAAACCAGTAATTACTGGAATATTGCTGGTAGTCCTTCACAGTAAAGCTGCCACGTTTTATAGAGTTAAATGTTTGACAAGAGGAAGGTGACAGTAAGTTTACATCCAGCTGGCAGCACAAACGGTGACAGCAACAGCTCTATCCTAGCCCTAGACTAAGAAGTCGTAATACATCTAATAAGTCTTCTTCTGCACTTCATTCTTTAACAAAAGGGTTGCAAAGAGAAGTAATCCCAGACTACACTCAGAAGGAAAGACTGCAAGCATGTTTTTCTTAAATAAACTTTTATTTGGACATGAATTTCTGTAGATCGATTTATTTAGTTGTCACTGGCTTTGACTTTGGATTTCAGGAAAGCCCTTGTACTGAGTATTGCAAATCACCAGGAAATGGAAAACACTTTCCGTAATAAAGGCAGCAAGACTTTCAGTAAGACTGGGTACTGATCTGTCATTTTAGTCCCTTAAACCTTTGGTAGAAAGAAAGGTAAGCTAAAATTTTTTATTAGAATGGTTGTTAACATGCAATTCCATATTAGTTTGTTAAAATTCTAGAAACACTTTGCTATATTGCACTGTCTGGACAAACAGACCAATATACTGTCCTAGTTACTGATTTATCCTATGTAATGCCCCTGTTAAGTATTGCTCTATTTCAGATGTTTATTCTTCTCTTAAATTGTACCTGTAAAAGATTGTAAGAATTTGTTCCTATCTCTTATTTCTTTGTTTCCACATAAAATATGCAATTTTGCCTATCTTAGTCCCTTTTGATATTAACAGAAGATGGGAGAGAAGGAAGTGGGAGATACCAAATCAGCACCTAAGGTCAAAACTAATATGGTTCGATAATCTTCTACAGTCATATAAAAGTCAGTGGTAAGAGTCAGTGTTCATTAGCAAATTCACACATGGAGCATGAGGCTGGGAATTCAATGAGGTAACATTAACCTGCCAGCCAGAAAAAAATTACACTGAGTAAAAGCACTTTTCAAAAGGTGCTGCTGCAGTATACGAACAGACTTGAATACGTGTTCAAGATTCACAGATGCTAGTGAAAAGAAAGCCATTACAATCATATTCCTGGCTTTCTGCATTAGTGCTTGAACTTCTGCTTCAACTACAGCATATCAGTTTTGCTCCACCGGATTCAAAGGGCAGAGAGTTCACCCACTGGTAACTAAAGTAAAATTGTTCTCATGATGAATGTCAGTCGAGAAGTTATAAAACTCTTCGTTCTTAGTTTTCTTT
The DNA here is from genome assembly GCF_000690535.1 of Cariama cristata. Lineage (NCBI taxonomy): Eukaryota > Metazoa > Chordata > Aves > Cariamiformes > Cariamidae > Cariama > Cariama cristata. Next base: position 358 of record NW_009599805.1, on the reverse strand, counting down.
TAAGGATGGGGAAAGTAATAGGGTTTAGGTTGTTTTTTTTTCCCAAGAGTTAGTGAACAGGACAAATTTTCAAGAAGTGAAAATACGTGCTTCAAGCACGAGCAACATAAACCTGAGTGCTCTTATGATCTGTTATTCAAAATAAATACCCACTTTCCTCAAAGCAAAGCATCGCAGCATGAAGCACTAGCTCAAACCAGCCCCTTGGGTTATTACAGCTCTGTCCCCCTCCACCCGCCCCCTGCTTATCAGTAAATGCCAGCGGGCTCCGAGGACCACGCTCTGCTTTGGAAATTTCTACCTCGCAAGGAGCCGGTGCGAGCTCTGCTCGCTTAGATCCAGGGCTCACGGACCTGAA
>NW_009599804.1:32628-41425 GCF_000690535.1 Cariama cristata | reverse complement strand
GAGGACGGCGAGAGGGTCCCCCAGGTTGCCAACCATAGACCCCTTTCCGAGTTTGTTTCAGCAGCAGACCCCTTTCCCAATTGGCTTCTTGATGTTACAGTTCAACGAGGGAAAGAAGGCATCAGTGTGGCCCATGTGCCCAGTACCTTCCCCTTAGTCTGTGCTTCACTAAGATGCTATCACCTTGCCCCTGCATCCTCAGGTCACCTCCTTTCCAGCCTCTGCTTTGCTTATTCTTCCTAGCACATCCATGCAGAACCCCAGAACCCCTTCTCCCTCACCCTCCTCTGCTGAAGGATTTCTGGTCTTGCCAGAAACAGGAACCACAGCCCAAACCATTTCCCACCTCCCAAGCTCTGGGTGTTGAGTCCACTGTGAGCTGGCTGGTGTAAGATGAAGATTCATTTCTACAGGTGTCTTGGAGACCCCTCGCATGGCACGGTGATGGGAACAAGACAGGGAAAGCCATCTCATCTTCCCTACATAATGCTCAGCAGGTCAGAGGGCTGCTGGCAATCTGATCTTAAAAGGCTTGGTGTAAGGTGCAGGACATTCAAAGCCCCATGTCCTGACATGGGGGATGCTCGCTGAGCCACATTTTGCCTCTGAGAGACAAAATACATTGTAATTTTCCCCTTTTTTCTGGAAGACAGATGTGAGGCAACTGTGACTCCTACAGACAACCTTGTCTTGCGTAAGTCCAAGTCATTCACTGTTTCAAATGACTTCTACATCTCTTCTTTGGGCTGTGCTATATTAATTCCCATTCTCATGAAAAACTGGCAACATGAATAAGAAATACAAGCTATTTTGGCAACCACAACCAAGCATCCATCTTTCAGTTTGGCTACGTGGACACTCAAATATTTTTAAGTATTTCACAACACAAGGAAGATGCCAAAATTTAGGTCCGTTGGCCTGATCTGATGTGGATACTCATAGTTTTCAATGTGTGAGTAGTTCTCATGTAAGCACTGCTCATATTTAACATCACTTTCTGCAGAGTTGGGATTTAACAGGTTCCTTGGTCATTCTGAAACCTTTAAAACATCACAGTTTTTAAAAAAATCATCTCAGAACTGTCACTGGAGGAGGATTTTAAATAGGTACATGCTGACATTCAACACCCTAGAAACAAAGGATGCCCGTTCTTACCTTCATTAGTGACTTGTCTTGCCTTCTGATGTCCAGCAAATGCAGGTTGCCAATGATCGGACGAGGAAATGGACCGGGAGGCAAATTTAAGGCTGATTGCTTAAAAACTCTTAAAACGTAGAGTGCAGCTGATAAAAGCAATGCACACACCCCACAGATGAAGAGGGGTGTGAAGGCAGCCATATTTTAGTGGAGTTTGCCTTTCTGGAAAGCCACTGAGACACCTTTATTTGAATGCTCGCATTATCACATTCTATTTATTCAGAGTAAATGATGTCACGGTTTTTGCTGTGCTTTACACAATCTTTTCCTCCACCCCCAGCTCTCCACAAAAATGAGATTTTATGTCTGCAAAAGGCAAAGTCCAAGCACAACTCGTGGAGGTGCAGACTTGCAGGCTCCCCAGCGAGTGCAGCGGGGCAGGTTTGCTTCATTTCCAAAGCCTAGCTCAGATTCTTCTGCCTGCAATAATTTCCCAGCACCTGGGCATCCCATATATGCTTCATTATTAGGTATCAATCATGAAATTTCTCTTATGATTTCCTCGTCATCCCTTTCTTTCATCCTCTTCATTTAACCTCTCCTCTGAACACAGACAGCTCTTTCTTTACCTTACAAATGCTGATCCCAAAATAATCCTTCAGGGTAGACAAGCATTGCTCATCCCACAGCACAGTGAAGGAGAAGCAGGTCCTGCGGGCAAAGAGTCTTGCTCCAGGACACGTGTGAAGCTAGGTGGACAGCTGGTGTACGGCATCTTCCCTCCTCTTCCACCTTCTTGTGTCCGTGTAGTGAAGCATTTTCTCGCAGTGAAGGGAAACAGAATTGGCAATCTTCACATGCAAAATTCTCAGGACCCATTTTTTGCCTCTGCAGATTCAGAGCCCTGTTGCTGATCTCTGCGCTCTTCCTATTTATTGATGCTTTGAATATGGGCTGTCCTGAAGACCTATGCATTGTGCTGACAGAAAGCTACACCTCCTTACATCAGGGTAGCCCTATAGCCTGGCTTCATTGATTCACCAGCCCAGTGTAAAACACCTAACAAGGCACTTGTTCAGTTCTTACTCTTCCTTACTGCGGGCTACATTACAGAAAGTTCAATAAAATGCAGAGTTGCTGACCTCCTCTTCTTTTTTTCCCTCATCAGAGGTTGGTGAAAAACTAATTCACTGCTGCAAACTCCAAAGTCATAACTCAGTGTCATGCCTTCCTCCTTCATGAGTGGGTCTTTTAGTGAGGGGCATTTCTGCCTGCTCCCCATCCAGTGTTAAATGGTACCAATTTCACTTTAGACACAACAAAAGGGATATAAAAATCATGTCTTGGAGAGCACGATTATTGAATCAATATGAATATGGAAGGCTTTCTAAAAGACCTGCTGCTCCCACTGGTTTCTGGCAGCGTCTAACAGAGTGAGAACTGTCAGGGACATTAGTGGAAACACACATCACTTTTGTAAAATTATCCTGATCTCACAAACGATGCAATGGTCCCATAGTAGGAAAAGAGCATTTGGCATCTTTTTTTTGAGCTCTTTTAGATCACAAGGGTTTTGTACTGTTCCATACTGTGCTATGAGATGGTATCAGCCTTGAGGATGCCTTGGGACTGCTCCGCGGTGCAGCAAGGTTCACACCTACACCAGACACAACGCCCATTCAAACCTGGACTCTCCCATCCATCTCAGGCAGGCCACAGACTGACTGGAGAGGACATGATCTCAGCTCATACCCAGTCCTCTCTCAAACCTTGCACCGCCCGGGAACCGTCCACCCATCTCAAACCACTTGTGTTACAAACAACAGCATCTGTGGTAAGCGCAGGAGACTGGGAGTCTGGATATGTGCGTTTGCGTCCTTGCTTGGACAATGACTTGTCTATGTGGCTTCGAGGAGCGCAGCGCAGGGCTGTGCCCCAGGACGGCCCCGGAGCCTGCGTCAGGGCTGGGCTGTGAATGCAGCTGTTGTGCCCGGAGCCCAGCTCCCCTGGGGCCGACTCAGCTCCTACCCTTTCACTAGAGTCATTTCTGGGGGGTCTTTTGGGCCCCATGCGGAAAGGAGGTAAGCAGGACACAACGTAGGAATGGCATCTTCTCACACTGTAAGAATTACCAAAAGCAAGACGCAGAGAGATGTCACTCTGACACTAAAAATGCCTTTATGAGCCCCAAAGAGAAGGGAGCGAGGAAGCAATCAGCCTACCTCTGCCAGCCCTCTGCCCTCAGCCTGCCCAGCGGGAGGGAAGGTTACTCATTACCTGCTGGGTGAAGCAACCCGTGAAAGAGGCAAAGCTGGGCAAAGATAACAGTGTCTTAGATGGCCTACAAAAACATTTTCACCTAAGAGATTGAAGTTAAAAATTAAAATGAAAATTAATCTTTATCTAGGAGTAAATGATCTCTCTGAAAAAAAAAATCAAAACCTCCCCAGTCAGGGCAGGGTCATGACACAAGTCACAGGAGAAATTACAGAAAGGGAAGCACAGAAAGAAAAGCCCTTATACAGATTGCCCCGGGACCAAACTACCCATGGATCTGTAGTTAGGAAAGAAAGTCATTCCTTGGGCTGTGTATAATTATTTGGATGTCAAACCCTTCCAAATCAGCCGCTCTTGGACAAAGAGGACTAGAGAGCAGAAACTGAGGTCTCCTTCCCTGCATCTGCCCTTGGAGCCAGCAATGGGATTAAAATTCAGACTGTGACAATCACCATTTCTGGCTGTATCCTACTGTAACTTTGCATAGCAAGGGGTCTCGCGAGCAGCACGCCGCTCGAGCCCTGCTCCTGCAGGAATCGGAAGGAGAGAGAGCCCTCAAAATCTGGCACTGTGGTATTCGGGTCTACATTTATCGGTTGGATAAATCTGTCCCCTAAAGCATCATCTGGCAGTTTTGAGAAGCATCTTGTTATTCACCAGCACGTACGGCAGTCGCACCCAGAGCGCGTTGGGATGTGCTCTGCAGCAAAGTCCCCGTCACATGCAACTGCGTCCCCAGCCTCTCCCGTAGATGGGCAGCACTAACGAATTAATGCCCCTTCCGGGCATTTGATGGTAGGAAAGAATTTAATTTCTGCTTTAGAGAAAAAGGCCTCACTCCCAAGCCAAGTTGCCCATTTCTTTGGTTCGAAAATATTTTTCAAGGTGAGTACAATGAAATAACCTCGCAGCAGAGGCGAATGCCCTGTCCCCTCCCCTAGCACACTTGGCAGCTCCAGTCTGAAGCTGCTTTACCTGATGGACACTGGGCTGAGACATTTAATTTCTTCGGGGGCCAGGCTGACAGGAACTCTGCTCTCAGAGGCATCAGGTTTGCTCTTTATCATCACACTGGGCTTCTCCCTCCCCAGCATCACTGGCAAACCCAGCTGCAGCACATTTTAAAGCAGGATTTGCCGTGTTTTTAAATTCTCCTTCCCTGGCATTCTCATCCCATCTGCCTGGTCTCTGATCCTTGAAGCTTCAATCCTAGGTTTTAGCTGGTACTTAATTATGCACAAAACCAACATATCTAAGATAAATACTTTTTCGTTCCTCTCTTTCTACCTGAAGATTTCAGCTTTCCATCTCCTTTTTCTCTCTGAAATTATTTCTCTCAGGGTGCTTCCCACCCTGATCTGCTCCCTGATGGTACCCATGGGCAGCCCTGCCCTGCCTGCACGGCATTTACCTGCACAGAAACCTCTGCACATCCAAGCCTGTGCCTGGGTGGCAAAGCCACGTTGCCATCCCCAGCGCTGTGGGAACAGCCACCTCCGTTGCCCACATCACCCCGTACCAGTCTGGGACGCATCCTCACGCAACCGCTGTCTTCCTGGCATCAACAGAGCCTGGGACCGGCATTTCTTCCAAAGCAAACACCAAATCATGGGCAGGCAAAGCCTCCCACCTCCATAGTCCCATGTTGCTACACACCAAACAAAATCCAGCCTTGCCAAGATAAAAAGGTGTCCAGGTTGAGTTTTTCAGGTTGCAACCTTGAAAACGCCATTCCCACTCTCTGCGAGTGGGCTATTCCTCCCCATCCTCATTTCCACACAGCCCCCCTCAAGCAAGCAGAAGAGTGCCGGGGGGGCCATGCCCTGGGAAGCCAGTGGGATCAGCGGGATGCTGCAGGACAGAGGGCAGATCCACTGGGAAGGAGCCAGCAGCCCTCCGGCGTGGGTGGCCTCAGCAGCACTTTCTCTCCTCCACGGCTGCAGCTTGCAGGCGGCCACAGGAAAAAACTAAACCCTTCTCCATTTATTTTTCTTGCAAGCTGTGTTTTAAATGTTACCCTGAACGGCCCTTTGAAGCAGCACGAGCTGCCTCAGACCTTTCTCTTCAGTTAATTAACACGTGCCGACAGCCATGACAGCCTGGCGCAGCGAAGCCAGGGCAGCCCCGAGCAAGCTCTCACCCAAACCCCACCGCCCAAACCCCTCTGCGCCTTGCACAGCCAAAATGCTCTTGACCCTGAAACCAGCAAGTGCCTTTAAGTCATTAATCCATGTGCAGGTTTTGTCTTCCAGGTTGGAGCTGCCTATCATGAACTTGTGTCTCATAACAGAGCTCGGGGGCATCGGCTCTTACTGGGTTTGGAGACGTTTGGGGTTTCCTGTTCAGAGCTGCAGGTCAAGCATTTATCAGTGGAAGGACAAATCATGTTAAGTGAGATACAAGCTTCTACAGTCCTCTGTAGATTGTCTTTTAAAAAGTCCCATCATATTTCTCGGTTCCTGGGGTCCATCACTCATTTCAGGGATGCTAGCTCTTCTCCAGTGGCAGCACTTTACCCTTCAACTGAATGTGAAGTGCACTGCAGCTAAAGAAATGCCATTATCCCTGGTTTATAGAAGGAAAACCCAGATGGAAAAGGGAAAAGATTAGTTCAAAGGCCACATGAGACAGTGATATAGAAACTTGAGCAGAATCGCATTCATTCTTAACAAGTGTACCAAAAAAGGGCAACACAGTAAATGTGCCCCCAGCAGATAATAAAGTAACTCAATCTATCACAATTTGGATATTTTATCACCCATGGAGCACTTGAAACATGACTTGCAGTTGCAAAATCCAGCCTGTGGTTTTAAACCTGTAGCCTCAGCAGCGGCAACGAGAAATGAGCCCATCTCCATTCGAGAGCCATTTTAAACGAACCCAGACCTCCTCTGGAAGCATTTTAGGGATCTGCAAATTGTGGTGTTCGGAAATGCTAACGTATCATTGCACTGCACCACAAGCCAAAGGGGCATTGTGCTCCTTTTGAGGTTACAGATTAATATTTAATCCGATCAGTAATTTTAAGTTAAAACGTAGCAGTATTATCTGACCAGGTTAAGAGCATGGACAGTTACCAACCTGCAGTAAGTGAATGAGGCGTTTGCCCATTTTAAAGAAGGATTACAGCACTGGCCAGCTTCATTTCCCTCTTGCTGGTGATTCTGCAGGAACCAGGCAAAAAATCCTTAGAGGTTTGCTCTATAAACCATTAGCCAGTAAAAGTCTAATTAGGTCAGAGACATATGGTCTTGAACTAGTAAAAAAATTCAACATTGCTTGCTACAATGTTACTAACCTCACAAAATGTGGATGTATTTCAGAAGCTGCTGGCTAACCACTGAAAATTGCATGATGTTCAGTCTTCATCAGTGAAACTTTTGCTCTCTTAAGCCAGCAAAAAAGGGAAAACGCAACAGTTTTGCTAATGAAAACTGTTCTGGTTTTTTTTTTTTTCTGCCTATTGTATCACTATAAGCATGAAGATGACACAAAAGGTCTTTTCTGAACAGGCTTTTCCCAGCCATTAAAATAGTCTTAGAGCTCCAGAGCCTTAGTGAAACAGGAGACGATGGGAAGCGAAGACAGAAGTCAGTGCACATTACACACTGCAATTTTATAGTTATGATAACATAAATCTAGTTGTTAGAATAAAACCTACATTACTGTGAAGTATTTGTAATTATTCTCTCTTTTATAAAGAAAGAAAAGCCCACTGTAATCTCAAAAAAAAAAAAAAAAAATTGCAAGAAGAAATTCCTAGGCCTTTATCTCAGCTCTTAACTGACCCAAGAATTTTTTTTTTAGGCTGGCTGGGCTGTTACCCCAGACCTGTGAACCATGAGGTGTCACCCCCATGTCACCCCATGTCCCCACTCTCTGGGCAGGTGAGCGACCTGCAGGAAGCACCGCTTGGTCCCAGAACTCGTTAGATCAAGGAGCTTCCTAACTCCAGAGAACCGGGGATGTCCTCAGCTTGCCACCACGGTTTAAATTTCATCTCATCTCACTTACTTTGGGCTTCTGCTGAGTGGAAGGGGATTCAGAAGGAGCTGAGCTCTGGGATGAGATGTCTTAGGGAAGATCCATCAACTCCACCAAGGCCAACCCTTCTCCCTCTGACATCGGCTGAGTTTTACCATTAGTTTATATTACAGCTTGCCATTAACAACAGCAGGAAATTGGGACACGCTGCAGGGGGGCTCAATCCCCTACACAGGCTCCAATAACACTCACTTTCTCTTTCAGATGTCCCAATGATGATGTGTCCATGATCCCTCTGTGCGGTGTTTGCAGTTCTGCTGGACACAATGGCAAACTATGCACTGCTGTCATGGGGGACTTCGGAACGAGCGCAGCCACATCTCATACCCTACTCATACGAAGACACGCGCAAGAGTGAGACTGGCACAATTTAGCCCTAATTTGCAGTGTTATGGTCCTGCAATGAGCACAGGGAAGTGTCTTTAAAAGGAGACTGCTTTCTAATTGCTTCTTAAAAAAGCCTTTAACGTGGACTCTCTTTGGCATGACTCAGGGCTGCTTTCTAAATCCAGTTTCTCCCATGAAGTTTACTCTGGCTGTTTGGTTGTTAGCATCCACATGCTATTTTTATTTTTTTGATCATCAAGCCTGTTTACAGCATAGAGGAACAATATGGTAACAGAAATAAAGCTGGGACAAACCCAAAGGAATGAGACCAGTAATGGTATTGCCAGCATCCCTGGCTTGAATAGCAAGAGGCCCTGCAGCTGTGCAGTGCCTCAGTGAGACACAATTCACTGATCCCTTCTGGTTATGTATTTCAAACCTCAGTTGTATTTGAGTTACCCATCATCTGCAAACTTAATACCAAACAGTTAAAATGCCTACATGTTCTTAAGCTGCTGGCTTCATATCTGTGGTATATTATAAGAAAATATTTTCTAGAATACAAAGGCTGAGGGACTGACTGTCACAACAGTATCACTTTTGGCTTCCTTAAATACAGTAATCAAAGTATTTTGAACAGTACCATACAGCTACTGAATACTTTTCTGTCTCAAAATAGACACAAGCCTCCTCCCACCTTCTTCCATGAGCTTTTTGGTCACCCTGAGGTTTTGGTGGTTCAGTCCAGTTTCCTTTGGTGCATTCAGTGAGTGCAGCCCATCTGGTTGCTGAGTCTTTGATCCAAGTGCTACCAGCTTATTCTGTGAAGCACAGAGTCAAAAGGACACAAAATGTTAGCAGGGAAGGTTTGAAAAAAGAAATATTTTCTATATTTGCATTTACATTTTTAATATAGTCGTGTTGTCTAGAGGCCAGATTTGGGGAATGGAAACCAGGAGCCTGGTTTCTATTTTCAGCACTGCCACTGATTGCTCTGTGTTGCTGGCAAATC